>NW_025957711.1:0-41522 GCF_023159225.1 Perognathus longimembris pacificus
CCAAAAGATTAGATAGACAAACAAACAAACACATAAATGTGAAGAGAAGGGCAGTGCGCGCAGGAGCAAAGGTAAACAGCAGACAGACCTGAATCCTTATCTTTACAAGGGCGACCTCAGAACTTTGTTCAGTTTGTCTCGGTTACGGATAATGGAAGGAAGGGCAGGCAACTTGTCGACTTCATTTAAATAAACAAATAAAAAATAAGATAAACTCTCAGGAATAGATAAATAATAACAAAAAAATTGTAAAGTGGAGAAAGCGAGAGCGCGTGAATGCACTCAAGCAAACACAAACAGCACAGCACGATGCGTATTTTTTAAATTGACAAAATAAATCAAAAATAAATCAAAAATAAATCAAAAATAAAAATAAGTGGAAAAGCGAGAGCGCGCGAGCACACAGGAGGAAAGACAAGCAGCGCAGCTTGATGCGTAGTAAAAAAAATAATAAATAGACAACTGGTCGACCTCATTAGAAATAAAAACCAAAAGATTAGATAGACAAACAAACAAACACATAAATGTGGAGAGAAGGAAGTGCGCGCAGGAGCAAAGGTAAACAGCAGACAGACCTGAATCCTTATCTTTACAAGGTCGACCTCAGAACTTTGTTCAGTTTGTCTCGGTGACGGATAATGGAAGGAAGGGCAGGCAAGCTGGTCGACTTCATTTAAATAAACAAATAAAAAATAAGATAAACTCTCAGGAATAGATAAATAATAACAAAAAAATTGTAAAGTGGAGAAAGCGAGAGCGCGCGAATGCACTCAAGCAAACACAAACAGCACAGCACGATGCGTATTTTTTTTAAATTGACAAAATAAATCAAAAATAATCAAAAATAAAAATAAGTGGAAAAAGGCGAGAGTGCGCGAGCACACAGGAGCAAAGACAAGCAGCGCAGCTTGTTGCGTAGTAAAAAAAATAATAAATAGACAACTGGTCGACCTCATTAGAAATAAAAACCCAAAAGATTAGATAGACAAACAAACAAACACATAAATGTGGAGAGTTGGGCAGTGCGCGCAGGAGCAAAGGTAAACAGCAGACAGACCTGAATCCTTATCTTTACAAGGTCGACCTCAGAACTTTGTTCAGTTTGTCTCGGTGACGGATAATGGAAGGAACGGCAGGCAACTGGTCGACTTCATTTAAATAACAAATAAAAAATAAGATAAACTCTCAGGAATAGATAAATAATAACAAAAAAATTGTAAAGTGGAGAAAGCGAGAGCGCGCGAATGCACTCAAGCAAACACAAACAGCACAGCACGATGCGTATTTTTTTTAAATTGACAAAATAAATAAAAAATGAATCAAAAATAAAAATAAGTGGAAAAGGCGAGAGTGCGCGGGCAAACAGGAGCAAAGACAAGCAGCGCAGCTTGATGCGTAGTAAAAAAAAATAATATATAGACAACTGGTCGACCTCATTAAGAAATAAAAACCCAAAAGATTAGATAGACAAACAAACAAACACATAAATGTGGAGAGAAGGGCAGTGCGCGCAGGAGCAAAGGTAAACAGCAGACAGACCTGAATCCTTATCTTTACAAGGGCGACCTCAGAACTTTGTTCATTTTTGTCTCGGTGACGGATAATGGAAGGAAGGGCAGGCAACTGGTCGACTTCATTTAAATAAACAAATAAAAAATAAGATAAACTCTCAGGAATAGATAAATAATAACAAAAAAATTGTAAAGTGGAGAAAGCGAGAGCGCGCGAATGCACTCAAGCAAACACAAACAGCACAGCACGATGCGTATTTTTTTTAAATTGACAAAATAAATCAAAAATAAATCAAAATAAAAATAAGTGGAAAAGGCGAGAGTGCGCGAGCACACTGGAGCAAAGACAAGCAGCGCAGCTTGATGCGTAGTAAAAAAAATAATAAATAGACAACTGGTCGACCTCATTAGAAATAAAAACCCAAAAGATTAGATAGACAAACAAACAAACACATAAATGTGGAGAGAAGGGCAGTGCGCGCAGGAGCAAAGGTAAACAGCAGACAGACCTGAATCCTTATCTTTACAAGGTCGACCTCAGAACTTTGTTCAGTTTGTCTCGGTGACGGATAATGGAAGGAAGGGCAGGCAACTGGTCGAATTCATTTAAATAAACAAATAAAAAATAAGATAAACTCTCAGGAATAGATAAATAATAACAAAAAAATTGTAAAGTGGAGAAAGCGAGAGCGCGCGAATTCACTCAAGCAAACACAAACAGCACAGCACGATGCATTTTTTTTTAAATTGACAAAATAAATCAAAAATAAATAAAAAATAAAAATAAGTGGAAAAGGCGAGAGTGCGCGAGCACACAGGAGCAAAGACAAGCAGCGCAGCTTGATGCGTAGTAAAAAAATAATAAATAGACAACTGGTCGACCTCATTAGAAATAAAAACCCAAAAGATTAGATAGACAAACAAACTAACACATAAATGTGGAGAGAAGGGCAGTGCGCGCAGGAGCAAAGGTAAACAGCAGACAGACCTGAATCCTTATCTTTACAAGGTCGACCTCAGAACTTTGTTCAGTTTGTCTCGGTGACGGATAACGGAAGGAAGGGCAGGCAACTGGTCGACTTCATTTAAATAAACAATTAAAAAATAAGATAAACTCTCAGGAATAGATAAATAATAACAAAAAAATTGTAAAGTGGAGAAAGCGAGAGCGCGAATGCACTCAAGCAAACACAAACAGCACAGCACGATGCGTATTTTTTTTAAAATTGTCAAAATAAATCAAAAATAAATCAAAAATAAAAATAAGTGGAAAAGGCGAGAGTGCGCGAGCACACAGGAGCAAAGACAAGCAGCGCAGCTTGATGCGTAGTAAAAAAAATAATAAATAGACAACTGGTCGACCTCATTAGAAATAAAAACCCAAAAGATTAGATAGACAAACAAACAAACACATAAATGTGGAGAGAAGGGCAGTGCGCGCAGGAGCAAAGGTAAACAGCAGACAGACCTGAATCCTTATCTTTACAAGGTCGACCTCAGAACTTTGTTCAGTTTGTCTCGGTGACGGATAATGGAAGGAAGGGCAGGCAACTGGTCGACTTCATTTAAATAAACAAATAAAAAATAAGATAAACTCTCAGGAATAGATAAATAATAACAAAAAAATTGTAAAGTGGAGAAAGCGAGAGCGCGCGAATGCACTCAAGCAAACACAAACAGCACAGCACGATGCGTATTTTTTTTAAAATTGACAAAATAAATCAAAAATAAATCAAAAATAAATATAAGTGGAAAAGGCGAGAGTGCGCGAGCACACAGGAGCAAAGACAAGCAGCGCAGCTTGATGCGTAGTAAAAAAAATAATAAATAGACAACTGGTCGACCTCATTAGAAATAAAAACCCAAAAGGTTAGATAGACAAACAAACAAACACATAAATGTGGAGAGAAGGGAAGTGCGCGCAGGAGCAAAGGTAAACAGCAGACAGACCTGAATCCTTATCTTTACAAGGTCGACCTCAGAACTTTGTTCTGTTTGTCTCGGTGACGGATAATGGAAGGAAGGGCAGGCAACTGGTCGACTTCATTTAAATAAACAAATAAAAAATAAGATAAACTCTCAGGAATAGATAAATAATAACAAAAAAATTGTAAAGTGGAGAAAGCGAGAGCGCGCGAATGCACTCAAGCAAACACAAACAGCACAGCACGATGCGTATTTTTTTTAAATTGACAAAATAAATCAAAAATAAATCAAAAATAAAAATAAGTGGAAAAGGCGAGAGTGCGCGAGCACACAGGAGCAAAGACAAGCAGCGCAGCTTGTTGCGTAGTAAAAAAAATAATAAATAGACAACTGGTCGACCTCATTAGAAATAAAAACCCAAAAGATTAGATAGACAAACAAACAAACACATAAATGTGGAGAGTTGGGCAGTGCGCGCAGGAGCAAAGGTAAACAGCAGACAGACCTGAATCCTTATCTTTACAAGGTCGACCTCAGAACTTTGTTCAGTTTGTCTCGGTGACGGATAATGGAAGGAACGGCAGGCAACTGGTCGACTTCATTTAAATAAACAAATAAAAAATAAGATAAACTCTCAGGAATAGATAAATAATAACAAAAAAATTGTAAAGTGGAGAAAGCGAGAGCGCGCGAATGCACTCAAGCAAACACAAACAGCACAGCACGATGCGTATTTTTTTTAAATTGACAAAATAAATAAAAAATGAATCAAAAATAAAAATAAGTGGAAAAGGCGAGAGTGCGCGGGCAAACAGGAGCAAAGACAAGCAGCGCAGCTTGATGCGTAGTAAAAAAAAATAATATATAGACAACTGGTCGACCTCATTAGAAATAAAAACCCAAAAGATTAGATAGACAAACAAACAAACACATAAATGTGGAGAGAAGGGCAGTGCGCGCAGGAGCAAAGGTAAACAGCAGACAGACCTGAATCCTTATCTTTACAAGGGCGACCTCAGAACTTTGTTCATTTTGTCTCGGTGACGGATAATGGAAGGAAGGGCAGGCAACTGGTCGACTTCATTTAAATAAACAAATAAAAAATAAGATAAACTCTCAGGAATAGATAAATAATAACAAAAAAATTGTAAAGTGGAGAAAGCGAGAGCGCGCGAATGCACTCAAGCAAACACAAACAGCACAGCACGATGCGTATTTTTTTTTAAATTGACAAAATAAATCAAAAATAAATCAAAAATAAAAATAAGTGGAAAAGGCGAGAGTGCGCGAGCACACTGGAGCAAAGACAAGCAGCGCAGCTTGATGCGTAGTAAAAAAAATAATAAATAGACAACTGGTCGACCTCATTAGAAATAAAAACCCAAAAGATTAGATAGACAAACAAACAAACACATAAATGTGGAGAGAAGGGCAGTGCGCGCAGGAGCAAAGGTAAACAGCAGACAGACCTGAATCCTTATCTTTACAAGGTCGACCTCAGAACTTTGTTCAGTTTGTCTCGGTGACGGATAATGGAAGGAAGGGCAGGCAACTGGTCGAATTCATTTAAATAAACAAATAAAAAATAAGATAAACTCTCAGGAATAGATAAATAATAACAAAAAAATTGTAAAGTGGAGAAAGCGAGAGCGCGCGAATTCACTCAAGCAAACACAAACAGCACAGCACGATGCATTTTTTTTTTAAATTGACAAAATAAATCAAAAATAAATAAAAAATAAAAATAAGTGGAAAAGGCGAGAGTGCGCGAGCACACAGGAGCAAAGACAAGCAGCGCAGCTTGATGCGTAGTAAAAAAAATAATAAATAGACAACTGGTCGACCTCATTAGAAATAAAAACCCAAAAGATTAGATAGACAAACAAACAAACACATAAATGTGGAGAGAAGGGCAGTGCGCGCAGGAGCAAAGGTAAACAGCAGACAGACCTGAATCCTTATCTTTACAAGGTCGACCTCAGAACTTTGTTCAGTTTGTCTCGGTGACGGATAACGGAAGGAAGGGCAGGCAACTGGTCGACTTCATTTAAATAAACAATTAAAAAATAAGATAAACTCTCAGGAATAGATAAATAATAACAAAAAAATTGTAAAGTGGAGAAAGCGAGAGCGCGAATGCACTCAAGCAAACACAAACAGCACAGCACGATGCGTATTTTTTTTAAAATTGTCAAAATAAATCAAAAATAAATCAAAAATAAAAATAAGTGGAAAAGGCGAGAGTGCGCGAGCACACAGGAGCAAAGACAAGCAGCGCAGCTTGATGCGTAGTAAAAAAAATAATAAATAGACAACTGGTCGACCTCATTAGAAATAAAAACCCAAAAGATTAGATAGACAAACAAACAAACACATAAATGTGGAGAGAAGGGCAGTGCGCGCAGGAGCAAAGGTAAACAGCAGACAGACCTGAATCCTTATCTTTACAAGGTCGACCTCAGAACTTTGTTCAGTTTGTCTCGGTGACGGATAATGGAAGGAAGGGCAGGCAACTGGTCGACTTCATTTAAATAAACAAATAAAAAATAAGATAAACTCTCAGGAATAGATAAATAATAACAAAAAAATTGTAAAGTGGAGAAAGCGAGAGCGCGCGAATGCACTCAAGCAAACACAAACAGCACAGCACGATGCGTATTTTTTTTTAAATTGACAAAATAAATCAAAAATAAATCAAAAATAAATATAAGTGGAAAAGGCGAGAGTGCGCGAGCACACAGGAGCAAAGACAAGCAGCGCAGCTTGATGCGTAGTAAAAAAAATAATAAATAGACAACTGGTCGACCTCATTAGAAATAAAAACCCAAAAGATTAGATAGACAAACAAACAAACACATAAATGTGGAGAGAAGGGCAGTGCGCGCAGGAGCAAAGGTAAACAGCAGACAGACCTGATTCCTTATCTTTACAAGGTCGACCTCAGAACTTTGTTCAGTTTGTCTCGGTGACGGATAATGGAAGGAAGGGCAGGCAACTGGTCGACTTCATTTAAATAAACAAATAAAAAATAAGATAAAGTCTCAGGAATAGATAAATAATAACAAAAATATTGTAAAGTGTAGAAAGCGAGAGCGCGCGAATGCACTCAAGCAAACACAAACAGCACAGCAAGATGCGTATTTTTTTTTTAAAATTGACAAAAGAAATCAAAAATAAATCAAAAATAAAAATAAGTGGAAAAGGCGAGAGTGCGCGAGCACACAGGAGCAAAGACAAGCAGCGCTGCTTGATGCGTAGTAAAAAAAATAATAAATAGACAACTGGTCGACCTCATTAGAAATAAAAACCCAAAAGATTAGATAGACAAACAAACAAACACATAAATGTGGAGAGAAGGGCAGTGCGCGCAGGAACAAAGGTAAACAGCAGACAGACCTGAATCCTTATCTTTACAAGGTCGACCTCAGAACTTTGTTCAGTTTGTCTCGGTGACCGATAATGGAAGGAAGGGCAGGCAACTGGTCGACTTCATTTAAATAAACAAATAAAAAATAAGATAAACTCTCAGGAATAGATAAATAATAACAAAAAAATTGTAAAGTGGAGAAAGCGAGAGCGCGCGAATGCACTCAAGCAAACACAAACAGCACAGCATGATGCGTATTTTTTTTTAAATTGACAAAATAAATAAAAAATGAATCAAAAATAAAAATAAGTGGAAAAGGCGAGAGTGCGCGAGCACACAGGAGCAAAGACAAGCAGCGCAGCTTGATGCGTAGTAAAAAAATAATAAATAGACAACTGGTCGACCTCATTAGAAATAAAAACCCAAAAGATTAGATAGAGAAACAAACAAACACATGAATGTGGAGAGAAGGGCAGTGCGCGCAGGAGCAAAGGTAAACAGCAGACAGACCTGAATCCTTATCTTTACAAGGTCGACCTCAGAACATTGTTCAGTTTGTCTCGGTGACGGATAATGGAAGGAAGGGCAGGCAACTGGTCGACTTCATTTAAATAAACAAATAAAAAATAAGATAAACTCTCAGGAATAGATAAATAATAACAAAAAAATTGTAAAGTGGAGAAAGCGAGATTGCGCGAATGCACTCAAGCAAACACAAACAGCACAACACGATGCGTATTTTTTTTAAATTGACAAAATAAATCAAAAATAAATCAAAAATAAAAATAAGTGGAAAAGGCAAGAGTGCGCGAGCACACAGGAGCAAAGACCAGCAGCGCAGCTTGATGTGAAGTAAAAAAAATAATAAATAGACAACTGGTCGACCTCATTAGAAATAAAAACCCAAAAGATTAGATAGACAAACAAACAAACACATAAATGTGGAGAGAACGGCAGTGCGCGCAGGAGCAAAGGTAAACAGCAGACAGACCTGAATCCTTATCTTTACAAGGTCGACCTCAGAACTTTGTTCAGTTTGTCTCGGTGACGGATAATGGAAGGAAGGGCAGGCAACTGGTCGACTTCATTTAAATAAACAAATAAAAAATAAGATAAACTCTCAGGAATAGATAAATAATAACAAAAAAATTGTAAAGTGGAGAAAGCGAGAGCGCGCGAATTCACTCAAGCAAACACAAACAGCACAGCACGATGCATTTTTTTTTTAAATTGACAAAATAAATCAAAAATAAATAAAAAATAAAAATAAGTGGAAAAGGCGAGAGTGCGCGAGCACACAGGAGCAAAGACAAGCAGCGCAGCTTGATGCGTAGTAAAAAAAATAATAAATAGACAACTGGTCGACCTCATTAGAAATAAAAACCCAAAAGATTAGATAGACAAACAAACAAACACATAAATGTGGAGAGAAGGGCAGTGCGCGCAGGAGCAAAGGGAAACAGCAGACAGACCTGAATCCTTATCTTTACAAGGTCGACCTCAGAACTTTGTTCAGTTTGTCTCGGTGACGGATAACGGAAGGAAGGGCAGGCAACTGGTCGACTTCATTTAAATAAACAAATAAAAAATAAGATAAACTCTCAGGAATAGATAAATAATAACAAAAAAATTGTAAAGTGGAGAAAGCGGGAGCGCGCGAATGCACTCAAGCAAACACAAACAGCACAGCACGATGCGTATTTTTTTTAAAATTGTCAAAATAAATCAAAAATAAATCAAAAATAAAAATAAGTGGAAAAGGCGAGAGTGCGCGAGCACACAGGAGCAAAGACAAGCAGTGCAGCTTGATGCGTAGTAAAAAAAATAATAAATAGACAACTGGTCGACCTCATTAGAAATAAAAACCCAAAAGATTAGATAGACAAACAAACAAACACATAAATGTGGAGAGAAGGGCAGTGCGCGCAGGAGCAAAGGTAAACAGCACACAGACCTGAATCCTTATCTTTACAAGGTCGACCTCAGAACTTTGTTCAGTTTGTCTCGGTGATGGATAATGGAAGGAAGGGCAGGCAACTGATCGACTTCATTTAAATAAACAAATAAAAAATAAGATAAACTCTCAGGAATAGATAAATAATAACAAAAAAATTGTAAAGTGGAGAAAGCGAGAGCGCGCGAATGCACTCAAGCAAACACAAACAGCACAGCACGATGCGTATTTTTTTTAAAATTGACAAAATAAATAAAAAATAAATCAAAAATAAATATAAGTGGAAAAGGCGAGAGTGCGCGAGCACACAGGATCAAAGACAAGCAGCGCAGCTTGATGCGTAGTAAAAAAAATAATAAATAGACAACTGGTCGACCTCATTAGAAATAAAAACCCAAAAGATTAGATAGACAAACAAACAAACACATAAATGTGGAGAGAAGGGCAGTGCGCGCAGGAACAAAGGTAAACAGCAGACAGACCTGATTCCTTATCTTTACAAGGTCGACCTCAGAACTTTGTTCAGTTTGTCTCGGTGACGGATAATGGAAGGAAGGGCAGGCAACTGGTCGACTTCATTTAAATAAACAAATAAAAAATAAGATAAAGTCTCAGGAATAGATAAATAATAACAAAAATATTGTAAAGTGGAGAAAGCGAGAGCGCGCGAATGCACTCAAGCAAACACAAACAGCACAGCAAGATGCGTATTTTTTTTTTAAAATTGACAAAAGAAATCAAAAATAAATCAAAAATAAAAATAAGTGGAAAAGGCGAGAGTGCGCGAGCACACAGGAGCAAAGACAAGCAGCGCAGCTTGATGCGTAGTAAAAAAAATAATAAATAGACAACTGGTCGACCTCATTAGAAATAAAAACCCAAAAGATTAGATAGACAAACAAACAAACACATAAATGTGGAGAGATGGGCAGTGCGCGCAGGAGAAAAGGTAAACAGCAGACAGACCTGAATCCTTATCTTTACAAGGTCGACCTCAGAACTTTGTTCAGTTTGTCTCGGTGACGGATAATGGAAGGAAGGGCAGGCAACTGGTCGACTTCATTTAAATAAACAAATAAAAAATAAGATAAACTCTCAGGAATAGATAAATAATAACAAAAAAATTGTAAAGTGGAGAAAGCGAGAGCGCGCGAATGCACTCAAGCAAACACAAACAGCACAGCACGATGCGTATTTTTTTTTAAAATTGACAAAATAATTCAAAAATAAATCAAAAATAAAAATAAGTGGAAAAGGCGAGAGTGCGCGAGCACACAGGAGCAAAGACAAGCAGCGCAGCTTGATGCGTAGTAAAAAAAATAATAAATAGACAACTGGTCGACCTCATTAGAAATAAAAACCCAAAAGATTAGATAGACAAACAAACAAACACATAAATGTGGAGAGAAGGGCAGTGCGCGCAGGAGCAAAGGTAAACAGCAGACAGACCTGAATCCTTATCTTTACAAGGTCGACCTCAGAACATTGTTCAGTTTGTCTCGGTGACGGATAATGGAAGGAAGGGCAGGCAACTGGTCGACTTCATTTAAATAAACAAATAAAAAATAAGATAAACTCTCAGGAATAGATAAATAATAACAAAAAAATTGTAAAGTGGAGAAAGCGAGAGCGCGCGAATGCACTCAAGCAAACACAAACAGCACAGCACGATGCGTATTTTTTTTTAAATTGACAAAATAAATCAAAAATAAAAATAAGTGGAAAAGGCGAGAGTGCGCGAGCACACAGGAGCAAAGACAAGCAGCGCAGCTTGATGCGTAGTAAAAAAAATAATAAATAGACAACTGGTCGACCTCATTAGAAATAAAAACCCAAAAGATTAGATAGACAAACAAACAAACACATAAATGTGGAGAGAAGGGCAGTGCGCGCAGGAGCAAAGGTAAACAGCAGACAGACCTGAATCCTTATCTTTACAAGGTCGACCTCAGAACTTTGTTCAGTTTGTCTCGGTGACAGATAATGGAAGGAAGGGCAGGCAACTGGTCGACTTCATTTAAATAAACAAATAAAAAATAAGATAAACTCTCAGGAATAGATAAATAATAACAGAAAAATTGTAAAGTGGAGAAAGCGAGAGCGCGCGAATGCACTCAAGCAAACACAAACAGCACAGCACGATGCGTATTTTCTTTTAAAATTGACAAAATAAATCAAAAATAAATCTAAAATAAAAATAAGTGGAAAAGGCGAGAGTGCGCGAGCACACAGGAGCAAAGACAAGCAGCACAGCTTGATGCGTAGTAAAAAAAATAATAAATAGACAACTGGTCGACCTCATTAGAAATAAAAACCCAAAAGATTAGATAGACAAACAAACGCATAAATGTGGAGAGAAGGGCAGTGCGCGCAGGAGCAAAGGTAAACAGCAGACAGACCTGAATCCTTATCTTTACAAGGTCGAACTCAGAACTTTGTTCAGTTTGTCTCGGTGACGGATAATGGAAGGAAGGGCAGGCAACTGGTCGACTTCATTTAAATAAACAAATAAAAAATAAGATAAACTCTCAGGAATAGATAAATAATAACAAAAAAATTGTAAAGTGGAGAAAGCGAGAGCGCGCGAATGCACTCAAGCAAACACAAACAGCACAGCACGATTCGTATTTTTTTTTAAATTGACAAAATAAATCAAAAATAAATCAAAAATAAAAATAAGTGGAAAAGGCGAGAGTGCGCGAGCACACAGGAGCAAAGACAAGCAGCGCAGCTTGATGCGTAGTAAAAAAAATAATAAATAGACAACTGGTCGACCTCATTAGAAATAAAAACCCAAAAGATTAGATAGACAAACAAACAAACACATAAATGTGGAGAGAAGGGCAGTGCGGGCAGGAGCAAAGGTAAACAGCAGACAGACCTGAATCTTTATCTTTACAAGGTCGACCTCAGAACTTTCTTCAGTTTGTCTCGGTGACGGATAATGGAAGGAAGGGCAGGCAACTGGTCGACTTCATTTAAATAAACAAATAAAAAATAAGATAAACTCAGGAATGGATAAATAATAACAAAAAAATTGTAAATTGGAGAAAGCGAGAGCGCGCGAATGCACTCAGGCAAACACAAACAGCACAGCACGATGCGTATTTTTTTAAAAAATTGACAAAATAAATCAAAAATAAAAATAAGTGGAAAAGGCGAGAGTGCGCGAGCACACAGGAGCAAAGACAAGCAGCGCAGCTTGATGCGTAGTAAAAAAAATAATAAATAGACAACTGGTCGACCTCATTAGAAATAAAAACCCAAAAGATTAGATAGACAAACAAACAAACACATAAATGTGGAGAGAAGGGCAGTGCGCGCAGGAGCAAAGGTAAACAGCAGACAGACCTGAATCCTTATCTTTACAAGGTCGACCTCAGAACTTTGTTCAGTTTGTCTCGGTGACGGATAATGGAAGGAAGGGCAGGCAACTGGTGACTTCATTTAAATAAACAAATAAAAAATAAGATAAACTCTCAGGAATAGATAAATAATAACAAAAAATTGTAAAGTGGAGAAAGCGAAAGCGCGCGAATGCACTCAAGCAAACACAAACAGCACAGCACGATGCGTATTTTTTTTTTAAATTGACAAAATAAATCAAAAATAAAAATAAGTGGAAAAGGCGAGAGTGCGCGAGCACACAGGAGCAAAGACAAGCAGCGCAGCTTGATGCGTAGTAAAAGAAATAATAAATAGACGACTGGTCGATCTCATTAGAAATAAAAACCCAAAAGATTAGATAGACAAACAAACAAACACATAAATGTGGAGAGAAGGGCAGTGCGCGCAGGAGCAAAGGTAAACAGCAGACAGACCTGAATCCTTATCTTTACAAGGTCGACCTCAGAACTTTGTTCAGTTTGTCTCGGTGACGGATAATGGAAGGAAGGGCAGGCAACTGGTCGACTTCATTTAAATAAACAAATAAAAAATAAGATAAACTCTCAGGAATAGATAAATAATAACAAAAAAATTGTAAAGTGGAGAAAGCGAGAGCGCGCGAATGCACTCAAGCAAACACAAACAGCACAGCACGATGCGTATTTTTTTTTAAATTGACAAAATAAATCAAAAATAAAAATAAGTGGAAAAGGCGAGAGTGCGCTTGCACACAGGAGCAAAGACAAGCAGCACAGCTTGATGTGTATTAAAAAAAATAATAAATAGACAACTGGTCGACCTCATTAGAAATAAAAACCCAAAAGATTAGATAGACAAACAAACAAACACATAAATGTGGAGAGAAGGGCAGTGCGCGCAGGAGCAAAGGTAAACAGCAGACAGACCTGAATCCTTATCTTTACAAGGTCGACCTCAGAACTTTGTTCAGTTTGTCTCGGTGACGGATAATGGAAGGAAGGGCAGGCAACTGGACGACTTCATTTAAATAAACAAATAAAAAATAAGATAAACTCTCAGGAATAGATAAATAATAACAAAAAAATTGTAAAGTGGAGAAAGCGAGAGCGCGCGAATGCACTCAAGCAAACACAAACAGCACAGCACGATTCGAATTTTTTTTTAAATTGACAAAATAAATCAAAAATAAATCAAAAGTAAAAATAAGTGGAAAAGGCGAGAGTGCGCGAGCACACAGGAGCAAAGACAAGCAGCGCAGCTTGATGCGTAGTAAAAAAAATAATAAATAGACAACTGGTCGACCTCATTAGAAATAAAAACCCAAAAGATTAGATAGACAAACAAACAAACACATAAATGTGGAGAGAAGGGCAGTGCGGGCAGGAGCAAAGGTAAACAGCAGACAGACCTGAATCTTTATCTTTACAAGGTCGACCTCAGAACTTTGTTCAGTTTGTCTCGGTGACGGATAATGGAAGGAAGGGCAGGCAACTGGTCGACTTCATTTAAATAAACAAATAAAAAATAAGATAAACTCAGGAATGGATAAATAATAACAAAAAAATTGTAAATTGGAGAAAGCGAGAGCGCGCGAATGCACTCAGGCAAACACAAACAGCACAGCACGATGCGTATTTTTTTACAAAATTGACAAAATAAATCAAAAATAAAAATAAGTGGAAAAGGCGAGAGTGCGCGAGCACACAGGAGCAAAGACAAGCAGCGCAGCTTGATGCGTAGTAAAAAAAATAATAAATAGACAACTGGTCGACCTCATTAGAAATAAAAACCCAAAAGATTAGATAGACAAACAAACAAACACATAAATGTGGAGAGAAGGGCAGTGCGCGCAGGAGCAAAGGTAAACAGCAGACAGACCTGAATCCTTATCTTTACAAGGTCGACCTCAGAACTTTGTTCAGTTTGTCTCGGTGACGGATAATGGAAGGAAGGGCAGGCAACTGGTGACTTCATTTAAATAAACAAATAAAAAATAAGATAAACTCTCAGGAATAGATAAATAATAACAAAAAATTGTAAAGTGGAGAAAGCGAAAGCGCGCGAATGCACTCAAGCAAACACAAACAGCACAGCACGATGCGTATTTTTTTTTAAATTGACAAAATAAATCAAAAATAAAAATAAGTGGAAAAGGCGAGAGTGCGCGAGCACACAGGAGCAAAGACAAGCAGCGCAGCTTGATGCGTAGTAAAAGAAATAATAAATAGACGACTGGTCGACCTCATTAGAAATAAAAACCCAAAAGATTAGATAGACAAACAAACAAACACATAAATGTGGAGAGAAGGGCAGTGCGCGCAGGAGCAAAGGTAAACAGCAGACAGACCTGAATCCTTATCTTTACAAGGTGGACCTCAGAACTTTGTTCAGTTTGTCTCGGTGACGGATAATGGAAAGAAGTGCAGGCAACTGGTCGACTTCATTTAAATAAACAAATAAAAAATAAGATAAACTCTCAGGAATAGATAAATAATAACAAAAAAATTGTAAAGTGGAGAAAGCGAGAGCGCGCGAATGCACTCAAGCAAACACAAACAGCACAGCACGATGCGTATTTTTTTTTAAATTGACAAAATAAATCAAAAATAAAAATAAGTGGAAAAGGCGAGAGTGCGCTTGCACACAGGAGCAAAGACAAGCAGCGCAGCTTGATGTGTAGTAAAAAAAATAATAAATAGACAACTGGTCGACCTCATTAGAAATAAAAACCCAAAAGATTAGATAGACAAACAAACAAACACATAAATGTGGAGAGAAGGGCAGTGCGCGCAGGAGCAAAGGTAAACAGCAGACAGACCTGAATCCTTATCTTTACAAGGTCGACCTCAGAACTTTGTTCAGTTTGTCTCGGTGACGGATAATGGAAGGAAGGGCAGGCAACTGGTCGACTTCATTTAAATAAACAAATAAAAAATAAGATAAACTCTCAGGAATAGATAAATAATAACAAAAAATTGTAAAGTGGAGAAAGCGAGAGCGCGCGAATGCACTCAAGCAAACACAAACAGCACAGCACGATTCGTATTTTTTTTTAAATTGACAAAATAAATCAAAAATAAATCAAAAATAAAAATAAGTGGAAAAGGCGAGAGTGCGCGAGCACACAGGAGCAAAGACAAGCAGCGCAACTTGATGCTTAGTAAAAAAAATAATAAATAGACAACTGGTCGACCTCATTAGAAATAAAAACCCAAAAGTTTAGATAGACAAACAAACAAACACATAAATGTGGAGAGAAGGGCAGTGCGCGCAAGAGCAAAGGTAAACAGCAGACAGACCTGAATCCTTATATTTACAAGGTCGACCTCAGAACTTTGTTCAGTTTGTCTCGGTGACGGATAATGGAAGGAAGGGCAGGCAACTGGTCGACTTCATTTAAATAAACAAATAAAAAATAAGATAAACTCTCAGGAATACATAAATAATAACATAAAAATTGAAAAGTGGAGAAAGCGAGAGCTCGCGAATGCACTCAAGCAAACACAAACAGCACAGCACGATGCGTATTTTTTTATAAATTGACAAAATAAAACAAAAATAAATCAAAAATAAAAATAAGTGGAAAAGGCGAGAGTGCGCGAGCACACAGGAGCAAAGACAAGCAGCGCAGCTTGATGCGTAGTAAAAAAAATAATAAATAGACAACTGGTCGACCTCATTAGAAATAAAAACCCAAAAGATTAGATAGACAAACAAACAAACACATAAATGTGGAGAGAAGGGCAGTGCGGGCAGGAGCAAAGGTAAACAGCAGACAGACCTGAATCCTTATCTTTACAAGGTCGACCTCAGAACTTTGTTCAGTTTGTCTCGGTGACGGATAATGGAAGGAAGGGCAGGCAACTGGTCGACTTCATTTAAATAAACAAATAAAAAATAAGATAAACTCTCAGGAATAGATAAATAATAACAAAAAAATTGTAAATTGGAGAAAGCGAGAGCGCGCGAATGCACTCAAGCAAACACAAACAGCACAGCACGATGCGTATTTTTTTTAAAAAATTGACAAAATAAATCAAAAATAAAAATAAGTGGAAAAGGCGAGAGTGCGCGAGCACACAGGAGCAAAGACAAGCAGCGCAGCTTGATGCGTAGTAAAAAAAATAATAAATAGACAACTGGTCGACCTCATTAGAAATAAAAACCCAAAAGATTAGATAGACAAACAAACAAACACATAAATGTGGAGAGAAGGGCAGTGCGCGCAGGAGCAAAGGTAAACAGCAGACAGACCTGAATCCTTATCTTTACAAGGTCGACCTCAGAACTTTGTTCAGTTTGTCTCGGTGACGGATAATGGAAGGAAGGGCAGGCAACTGGTCGACTTCATTTAAATAAACAAATAAAAAATAAGATAAACTCTCAGGAATAGATAAATAATAACAAAAAAATTGTAAAGTGGAGAAAGCGAGAGCGCGCGAATGCACTCAAGCAAACACAAACAGCACAGCACGATGCGTATTTTTTTTTAAATTGACAAAATAAATCAAAAATAAAAATAAGTGGAAAAGGCGAGAGTGCGCGAGCACACAGGAGCAAAGACAAGCAGCGCAGCTTGATGCGTAGTAAAAAAAATAATAAATAGACAACTGGTCGACCTCATTAGAAATAAAAACCCAAAAGATTAGATAGACAAACAAACAAACACATAAATGTGGAGAGAAGGGCAGTGCGCGCAGGAGCAAAGGTAAACAGCAGACAGACCTGAATCCTTATCTTTACAAGGTCGACCTCAGAACTTTGTTCAGTTTGTCTCGGTGACGGATAATGGAAGGAAGGGCAGGCAACTGGTCGACTTCATTTAAATAAACAAATAAAAAATAAGATAAACTCTCAGGAATAGATAAATAATAACAAAAAAATTGTAAAGTGGAGAAAGCGAGAGCGCGCGAATGCACTCAAGCAAACACAAACAGCACAGCACGATGCGTATTTTTTTTTAAATTGACAAAATAAATCAAAAATAAATCAAAAATAAAAATAAGTGGAAAAGGCGAGAGTGCGCGAGCACACAGGAGCAAAGACAAGCAGCGCAGCTTGATGCGTAGTAAAAAAAATAATAAATAGACAACTGGTCGACCTCATTAGAAATAAAAACCCAAAAGATTAGATAGACAAACAAACAAACACATAAATGTGGAGAGAAGGGCAGTGCGCGCAGGAGCAAAGGTAAACAGCAGACAGACCTGAATCCTTATCTTTACAAGGTCGACCTCAGAACTTTGTTCAGTTTGTCTCGGTGACGGATAATGGAAGGAAGGGCAGGCAACTGGTCGACTTCATTTAAATAAACAAATAAAAAATAAGATAAACTCTCAGGAATAGATAAATAATAACAAAAAAATTGTAAAGTGGAGAAAGCGAGAGCGCGCGAATGCACTCAAGCAAACACAAACAGCACAGCACGATGCGTATTTTTTTTTAAAATTGACAAAATAAATCAAAAATAAATCAAAAATAAAAATAAGTGGAAAAGGCGAGAGTGCGCGAGCACACAGGAGCAAAGACAAGCAGCGCAGCTTGATGCGTAGTAAAAAAAATAATAAATAGACAACTGGTCGACCTCATTAGAAATAAAAACCCAAAAGATTAGATAGACAAACAAACAAACACATAAATGTGGAGAGAAGGGCAGTGCGCGCAGGAGCAAAGGTAAACAGCAGACAGACCTGAATCCTTATCTTTACAAGGTCGACCTCAGAACTTTGTTCAGTTTGTCTCGGTGACGGATAATGGAAGGAAGGGCAGGCAACTGGTCGACTTCATTTAAATAAACAAATAAAAAATAAGATAAACTCTCAGGAATAGATAAATAATAACAAAAAAATTGTAAAGTGGAGAAAGCGAGAGCGCGCGAATGCACTCAAGCAAACACAAACAGCACAGCAGGATGCATTTTTTTTTAAATTGACAAAATAAATCAAAAATAAATCAAAAATAAAAATAAGTGGAAAAGGCGAGAGTGCGCGAGCACACAGGAGCAAAGACAAGCAGCGCAGCTTGATGCGTAGTAAAAAAAATAATAAATAGACAACTGGTCGACCTCATTAGAAATAAAAACCCAAAAGATTAGATAGACAAACAAACAAACACATAAATGTGGAGAGAAGGGCAGTGCGCGCAGGAGCAAAGGTAAACAGCAGACAGACCTGAATCCTTATCTTTACAAGGTCGACCTCAGAACTTTGTTCAGTTTGTCTCGGTGACGGATAATGGAAGGAAGGGCAGGCAACTGGTCGACTTCATTTAAATAAACAAATAAAAAATAAGATAAACTCTCAGGAATAGATAAATAATAACAAAAAAATTGTAAAGTGGAGAAAGCGAGAGCGTGCGAATGCACTAATGCAAACACAAACAGCACAGCACGATGCGTATTTTTTTTTAAATTGACAAAATAAATCAAAAATAAATCAAAAATAAAAATAAGTGGAAAAGGCGAGAGTGCGCGAGCACACAGGAGCAAAGACAAGCAGCGCAGCTTGATGCGTAGTAAAAAAAATAATAAATAGACAACTGGTCGACCTCATTAGAAATAAAAACCCAAAAGATTAGATAGACAAACAAACAAACACATAAATGTGGAGAGAAGGGCAGTGCGCGCAGGAGCAAAGGTAAACAGCAGACACACCTGAATCCTTATCTTTACAAGGTCGACCTCAGAACTTTGTTCAGTTTGTCTCGGTGACGGATAATGGAAGGAAGGGCAGGCAACTGGTCGACTTCATTTAAATAAACAAATAAAAAATAAGATAAACTCTCAGGAATAGATAAATAATAACAAAAAAATTGTAAAGTGGAGAAAGCGAGAGCGCGCGAATGCACTCAAGCAAACACAAACAGCACAGCACGATGCGTATTTTTTTTAAATTGATCAAAATAAATCAAAAATAAAAATAAGTGGAAAAGGCGAGAGTGCGCGAGCACACAGGAGCAAAGACAAGCAGCGCAGCTTGATGCGTAGTAAAAAAAATAATAAATAGACAACTGGTCGACCTCATTAGAAATAAAAACCCAAAAGATTAGATAGACAAACAAACAAACACATAAATGTGGAGAGAAGGGCAGTGCGCGCAGGAGCAAAGGTAAACAGCAGACAGACCTGAATCCTTATCTTTACAAGGTCGACCTCAGAACTTTGTTCAGTTTGTCTCGGTGACGGATAATGGAAGGAAGGGCAGGCAACTGGTCGACTTCATTTAAATAAACAAATAAAAAATAAGATAAACTCTCAGGAATAGATAAATAATAACAAAAAAATTGTAAAGTGGAGAAAGCGAGAGCGCGCGAATGCACTCAAGCAAACACAAACAGCACAGCACGATGCGTATTTTTTTTTAAATTGACAAAATAAATCAAAAATAAATCAAAAATAAAAATAAGTGGAAAAGGCGAGAGTGCGCGAGCACACAGGAGCAAAGACAAGCAGCGCAGCTTGATGCGTAGTAAAAAAAATAATAAATAGACAACTGGTCGACCTCATTAGAAATAAAAACCCAAAAGATTAGATAGACAAACAAACAAACACATAAATGTGGAGAGAAGGGCAGTGCGCGCAGGAGCAAAGGTAAACAGCAGACAGACCTGAATCCTTATCTTTACAAGGTCGACCTCAGAACTTTGTTCAGTTTGTCTCGGTGACGGATAATGGAAGGAAGGGCAGGCAACTGGTCGACTTCATTTAAATAAACAAATAAAAAATAAGATAAACTCTCAGGAATAGATAAATAATAACAAAAAAATTGTAAAGTGGAGAAAGCGAGAGCGCGCGAATGCACTCAAGCAAACACAAACAGCACAGCACGATGCGTATTTTTTTTTAAAATTGACAAAATAAATCAAAAATAAATCAAAAATAAAAATAAGTGGAAAAGGCGAGAGTGCGCGAGCACACAGGAGCAAAGACAAGCAGCGCAGCTTGATGCGTAGTAAAAAAAATAATAAATAGACAACTGGTCGACCTCATTAGAAATAAAAACCCAAAAGATTAGATAGACAAACAAACAAACACATAAATGTGGAGAGAAGGGCAGTGCGCGCAGGAGCAAAGGTAAACAGCAGACAGACCTGAATCCTTATCTTTACAAGGTCGACCTCAGAACTTTGTTCAGTTTGTCTCGGTGACGGATAATGGAAGGAAGGGCAGGCAACTGGTCGACTTCATTTAAATAAACAAATAAAAAATAAGATAAACTCTCAGGAATAGATAAATAATAACAAAAAAATTGTAAAGTGGAGAAAGCGAGAGCGCGCGAATGCACTCAAGCAAACACAAACAGCACAGCACGATGCGTATTTTTTTTTAAAATTGACAAAATAAATCAAAAATAAATCAAAAATAAAAATAAGTGGAAAAGGCGAGAGTGCGCGAGCATACAGGAGCAAAGACAAGCAGCGCAGCTTGATGCGTAGTAAAAAAAATAATAAATAGACAACTGGTCGACCTCATTAGAAATAAAAACCCAAAAGATTAGATAGACAAACAAACAAACACATAAATGTGGAGAGAAGGGCAGTGCGCGCAGGAGCAAAGGTAAACAGCAGACAGACCTGAATCCTTATCTTTACAAGGTCGACCTCAGAACTTTGTTCAGTTTGTCTCGGTGACGGATAATGGAAGGAAGGGCAGGCAACTGGTCGACTTCATTTAAATAAACAAATAAAAAATAAGATAAACTCTCAGGAATAGATAAATAATAACAAAAAAATTGTAAAGTGGAGAAAGCGAGAGCGCGCGAATGCACTCAAGCAAACACAAACAGCACAGCACGATGCGTATTTTTTTTAAATTGACAAAATAAATCAAAAATAAATCAAAAATAAAAATAAGTGGAAAAGGCGAGAGTGCGCGAGCACACAGGAGCAAAGACAAGCAGCGCAGCTTGATGCGTAGTAAAAAAAATAATAAATAGACAACTGGTCGACCTCATTAGAAATAAAAACCCAAAAGATTAGATAGACAAACAAACAAACACATAAATGTGGAGAGAAGGGCAGTGCGCGCAGGAGCAAAGGTAAACAGTAGACAGACCTGAATCCTTATCTTTACAAGGACGACCTCAGAACTTTGTTCAGTTTGTCTCGGTGACGGATAATGGAAGGAAGGGCAGGCAACTGGTCGACTTCATTTAAATAAACAAATAAAAAATAAGATAAACTCTCAGGAATAGATAAATAATAACAAAAAAATTGTAAAGTGGAGAAAGCGAGAGCGTGCGAATGCACTAATGCAAACACAAACAGCACAGCACGATGCGTATTTATATTTTTAAAATTGACAAAATAAATCAAAAATAAATCAAAAATAAAAATAAGTGGAAAAGGCGAGAGTGCGCGAGCACACAGGAGCAAAGACAAGCAGCGCAGCTTGATGCGTAGTAAAAAAAATAATAAATAGACAACTGGTCGACCTCATTAGAAATAAAAACCCAAAAGATTAGATAGACAAACAAACAAACACATAAATGTGGAGAGAAGGGCAGTGCGCGCAGGAGCAAAGGTAAACAGCAGACACACCTGAATCCTTATCTTTACAAGGTCGACCTCAGAACTTTGTTCAGTTTGTCTCGGTGACGGATAATGGAAGGAAGGGCAGGCAACTGGTCGACTTCATTTAAATAAACAAATAAAAAATAAGATAAACTCTCAGGAATAGATAAATAATAACAAAAAAATTGTAAAGTGGAGAAAGCGAGAGCGCGCGAATGCACTCAAGCAAACACAAACAGCACAGCACGATGCGTATTTTTTTTAAATTGACAAAATAAATCAAAAATAAATCAAAAATAAAAATAAGTGGAAAAGGCGAGAGTGCGCGAGCACACAGGAGCAAAGACAAGCAGCGCAGCTTGATGCGTAGTAAAAAAAATAATAAATAGACAACTGGTCGACCTCATTAGAAATAAAAACCCAAAAGATTAGATAGACAAACAAACAAACACATAAATGTGGAGAGAAGGGCAGTGCGCGCAGGAGCAAAGGTAAACAGCAGACAGACCTGAATCCTTATCTTTACAAGGTCGACCTCAGAACTTTGTTCAGTTTGTCTCGGTGACGGATAATGGAAGGAAGGGCAGGCAACTGGTCGACTTCATTTAAATAAACAAATAAAAAATAAGATAAACTCTCAGGAATAGATAAATAATAACAAAAAAATTGTAAAGTGGAGAAAGCGAGAGCGCGCGAATGCACTCAAGCAAACACAAACAGCACAGCACGATGCGTATTTTTTTTTAAATTGACAAAATAAATCAAAAATAAATCAAAAATAAAAATAAGTGGAAAAGGCGAGAGTGCGCGAGCACACAGGAGCAAAGACAAGCAGCGCAGCTTGATGCGTAGTAAAAAAAATAATAAATAGACAACTGGTCGACCTCATTAGAAATAAAAATCCAAAAGATTAGATAGACAAACAAACAAACACATAAATGTGGAGAGAAGGGCAGTGCGCGCAGGAGCAAAGGTAAACAGCAGACAGACCTGAATCCTTATCTTTACAAGGTCGACCTCAGAACTTTGTTCAGTTTGTCTCGGTGACGGATAATGGAAGGAAGGGCAGGCAACTGGTCGACTTCATTTAAATAAACAAATAAAAATTAAGATAAACTCTCAGGAATAGATAAATAATAACAAAAAAATTGTAAAGTGGAGAAAGCGAGAGCGCGCGAATGCACTCAAGCAAACACAAACAGCACAGCACGATGCGTATTTTTTTTTAAATTGACAAAATAAATCAAAAATAAATCAAAAATAAAAATAAGTGGAAAAGGCGAGAGTGCGCGAGCACACAGGAGCAAAGACAAGCAGCGCAGCTTGATGCGTAGTAAAAAAAATAATAAATAGACAACTGGTCGACCTCATTAGAAATAAAAACCCAAAAGATTAGATAGACAAACAAACAAACACATAAATGTGGAGAGAAGGGCAGTGCGCGCAGGAGCAAAGGTAAACAGTAGACAGACCTGAATCCTTATCTTTACAAGGTCGACCTCAGAACTTTGTTCAGTTTGTCTCGGTGACGGATAATGGAAGGAAGGGCAGGCAACTGGTCGACTTCATTTAAATAAACAAATAAAAAATAAGATAAACTCTCAGGAATAGATAAATAATAACAAAAAAATTGTAAAGTGGAGAAAGCGAGAGCGCGCGAATGCACTCAAGCAAACACAAACAGCACAGCACGATGCGTATTTTTTTTTAAAATTGACAAAATAAATCAAAAATAAATCAAAAATAAAAATAAGTGGAAAAGGCGAGAGTGCGCGAGCACACAGGAGCAAAGACAAGCAGCGCAGCTTGATGCGTAGTAAAAAAAATAATAAATAGACAACTGGTCGACCTCATTAGAAATAAAAACCCAAAAGATTAGATAGACAAACAAACAAACACATAAATGTGGAGAGAAGGGCAGTGCGCGCAGGAGCAAAGGTAAACAGCAGACACACCTGAATCCTTATCTTTACAAGGTCGACCTCAGAACTTTGTTCAGTTTGTCTCGGTGACGGATAATGGAAGGAAGGGCAGGCAACTGGTCGACTTCATTTAAATAAACAAATAAAAAATAAGATAAACTCTCAGGAATAGATAAATAATAACAAAAAAATTGTAAAGTGGAGAAAGCGAGAGCGCGCGAATGCACTCAAGCAAACACAAACAGCACAGCACGATGCGTATTTTTTTTAAATTGACAAAATAAATCAAAAATAAATCAAAAATAAAAATAAGTGGAAAAGGCGAGAGTGCGCGAGCACACAGGAGCAAAGACAAGCAGCGCAGCTTGATGCGTAGTAAAAAAAATAATAAATAGACAACTGGTCGACCTCATTAGAAATAAAAACCCAAAAGATTAGATAGACAAACAAACAAACACATAAATGTGGAGAGAAGGGCAGTGCGCGCAGGAGCAAAGGTAAACAGTAGACAGACCTGAATCCTTATCTTTACAAGGACGACCTCAGAACTTTGTTCAGTTTGTCTCGGTGACGGATAATGGAAGGAAGGGCAGGCAACTGGTCGACTTCATTTAAATAAACAAATAAAAAATAAGATAAACTCTCAGGAATAGATAAATAATAACAAAAAAATTGTAAAGTGGAGAAAGCGAGAGCGCGCGAATGCACTCAAGCAAACACAAACAGCACAGCACGATGCGTATTTTTTTTTAAATTGACAAAATAAATCAAAAATAAATCAAAAATAAAAATAAGTGGAAAAGGCGAGAGTGCGCGAGCACACAGGAGCAAAGACAAGCAGCGCAGCTTGATGCGTAGTAAAAAAAATAATAAATAGACAACTGGTCGACCTCATTAGAAATAAAAACCCAAAAGATTAGATAGACAAACAAACAAACACATAAATGTGGAGAGAAGGGCAGTGCGCGCAGGAGCAAAGGTGAACAGCAGACAGACCTGAATCCTTATCTTTACAAGGTCGACCTCAGAACTTTGTTCAGTTTGTCTCGGTGACGGATAATGGAAGGAAGGGCAGGCAACTGGTCGACTTCATTTAAATAAACAAATAAAAAATAAGATAAACTCTCAGGAATAGATAAATAATAACAAAAAAATTGTAAAGTGGAGAAAGCGAGAGCGCGCGAATGCACTCAAGCAAACACAAACAGCACAGCACGATGCGTATTTTTTTTTAAATTGACAAAATAAATCAAAAATAAAAATAAGTGGAAAAGGCGAGAGTGCGCGAGCACACAGGAGCAAAGACAAGCAGCGCAGCTTGATGCGTAGTAACAAAAATAATAAATAGACAACTGGTCGACCTCATTAGAAATAAAAACCCAAAAGATTAGATAGACAAACAAACAAACACATAAATGTGGAGAGAAGGGCAGTGCGCGCAGGAGCAAAGGTAAACAGCAGACAGACCTGAATCCTTATCTTTACAAGGTCGAACTCAGAACTTTGTTCAGTTTGTCTCGGTGACGGATAATGGAAGGAAGGGCAGGCAACTGGTCGACTTCATTTAAATAAACAAATAAAAAATAAGATAAACTCTCAGGAATAGATAAATAATAACAAAAAAATTGTAAAGTGGAGAAAGCGAGAGCGCGCGAATGCACTCAAGCAAACACAAACAGCACAGCAGGATGCGTATTTTTTTTTAAATTGACAAAATAAATCAAAAATAAATCAAAAATAAAAATAAGTGGAAAAGGCGAGAGTGCGCGAGCACACAGGAGCAAAGACAAGCAGCGCAGCTTGATGCGTAGTAAAAAAAATAATAAATAGACAACAGGTCGACCTCATTAGAAATAAAAATCCAAAAGATTAGATAGACAAACAAACAAACACATAAATGTGGAGAGAAGGGCAGTGCGCGCAGGAGCAAAGGTAAACAGCCGACAGACCTGAATCCTTATCTTTACAAGGTCGACCTCAGAACTTTGTTCAGTTTGTCTCGGTGACGGATAATGGAAGGAAGGGCAGGCAACTGGTCGACTTCATTTAAATAAACAAATAAATATAAGATAAACTCTCAGGAATAGATAAATAATAACAAAAAAATTGTAAAGTGGAGAAAGCGAGAGCGCGCGAATGCACTCAAGCAAACACAAACAGCACAGCGCGATGCGTATTTTTTTTTAAAATTGACAAAATAAATCAAAAATAAATCAAAAATAAAAATAAGTGGAAAAGGCGAGAGTGCGCGAGCACACAGGAGCAAAGACAAGCAGCGCAGCTTGATGCGTAGTAAAAAAAATAATAAATAGACAACTGGTCGACCTCATTAGAAATAAAAACCCAAAAGATTAGATAGACAAACAAACAAACACATAAATGTGGAGAGAAGGGCAGTGGGCGCAGGAGCAAAGATAAACAGCCGACAGACCTGAATCCTTATCTTTACAAGGTCGACCTCAGAACTTTGTTCAGTTTGTCTCGGTGACGGATAATGGAAGGAAGGGCAGGCAACTGGTCGAATTCATTTAAATAAACAAATAAAAAATAAGATAAACTCTCAGGAATAGATAAATAATAACAAAAAAATTGTAAAGTGGAGAAAGCGAGAGCGTGCGAATGCGCTAATGCAAACACAAACAGCACAGCACGATGCGTATTTATATTTTTAAAATTGACAAAATAAATCAAAAATAAATCAAAAATAAAAATAAGTGGAAAAGGCGAGAGTGCGCGAGCACACAGGAGCAAAGACAAGCAGCGCAGCTTGATGCGTAGTAAAAAAAATAATAAATAGACAACTGGTCGACCTCATTAGAAATAAAAACCCAAAAGATTAGATAGACAAACAAACAAACACATAAATGTGGAGAGAAGGGCAGTGCGCGCAGGAGCAAAGGTAAACAGCAGACACACCTGAATCCTTATCTTTACAAGGTCGACCTCAGAACTTTGTTCAGTTTGTCTCGGTGACGGATAATGGAAGGAAGGGCAGGCAACTGGTCGACTTCATTTAAATAAACAAATAAAAAATAAGATAAACTCTCAGGAATAGATAAATAATAACAAAAAAATTGTAAAGTGGAGAAAGCGAGAGCGCGCGAATGCACTCAAGCAAACACAAACAGCACAGCACGATGCGTATTTTTTTTAAATTGACAAAATAAATCAAAAATAAATCAAAAATAAAAATAAGTGGAAAAGGCGAGAGTGCGCGAGCACACAGGAGCAAAGACAAGCAGCGCAGCTTGATGCGTAGTAAAAAAAATAATAAATAGACAACTGGTCGACCTCATTAGAAATAAAAACCCAAAAGATTAGATAGACAAACAAACAAACACATAAATGTGGAGAGAAGGGCAGTGCGCGCAGGAGCAAAGGTAAACAGTAGACAGACCTGAATCCTTATCTTTACAAGGACGACCTCAGAACTTTGTTCAGTTTGTCTCGGTGACGGATAATGGAAGGAAGGGCAGGCAACTGGTCGACTTCATTTAAATAAACAAATAAAAAATAAGATAAACTCTCAGGAATAGATAAATAATAACAAAAAAATTGTAAAGTGGAGAAAGCGAGAGCGTGCGAATGCACTCAAGCAAACACAAACAGCACAGCACGATGCGTATTTTTTTTTAAAATTGACAAAATAAATCAAAAATAAATCAAAAATAAAAATAAGTGGAAAAGGCGAGAGTGCGCGAGCACACAGGAGCAAAGACAAGCAGCGCAGCTTGATGCGTAGTAAAAAAAATAATAAATAGACAACTGGTCGACCTCATTAGAAATAAAAACCCAAAAGATTAGATAGACAAACAAACAAACACATAAATGTGGAGAGAAGGGCAGTGCGCGCAGGAGCAAAGGTAAACAGCAGACAGACCTGAATCCTTATCTTTACAAGGTCGACCTCAGAACTTTGTTCAGTTTGTCTCGGTGACGGATAATGGAAGGAAGGGCAGGCAACTGGTCGACTTCATTTAAATAAACAAATAAAAAATAAGATAAACTCTCAGGAATAGATAAATAATAACAAAAAAATTGTAAAGTGGAGAAAGCGAGAGCGCGCGAATGCACTCAAGCAAACACAAACAGCACAGCACGATGCGTATTTTTTTTAAATTGACAAAATAAATCAAAAATAAATCAAAAATAAAAATAAGTGGAAAAGGCGAGAGTGCGCGAGCACACAGGAGCAAAGACAAGCAGCGCAGCTTGATGCGTAGTAAAAAAAATAATAAATAGACAACTGGTCGACCTCATTAGAAATAAAAACCCAAAAGATTAGATAGACAAACAAACAAACACATAAATGTGGAGAGAAGGGCAGTGCGCGCAGGAGCAAAGGTAAACAGCAGACAGACCTGAATCCTTATCTTTACAAGGTCGACCTCAGAACTTTGTTCAGTTTGTCTCGGTGACGGATAATGGAAGGAAGGGCAGGCAACTGGTCGACTTCATTTAAATAAACAAATAAAAAATAAGATAAACTCTCAGGAATAGATAAATAATAACAAAAAAATTGTAAAGTGGAGAAAGCGAGAGCGCGCGAATGCACTCAAGCAAACACAAACAGCACAGCACGATGCGTATTTTTTTTTAAATTGACAAAATAAATCAAAAATAAATCAAAAATAAAAATAAGTGGAAAAGGCGAGAGTGCGCGAGCACACAGGAGCAAAGACAAGCAGCGCAGCTTGATGCGTAGTAAAAAAAATAATAAATAGACAACTGGTCGACCTCATTAGAAATAAAAACCCAAAAGATTAGATAGACAAACAAACAAACACATAAATGTGGAGAGAAGGGCAGTGCGCGCAGGAGCAAAGGTAAACAGCAGACAGACCTGAATCCTTATCTTTACAAGGTCGACCTCAGAACTTTGTTCAGTTTGTCTCGGTGACGGATAATGGAAGGAAGGGCAGGCAACTGGTCGACTTCATTTAAATAAACAAATAAAAAATAAGATAAACTCTCAGGAATAGATAAATAATAACAAAAAAATTGTAAAGTGGAGAAAGCGAGAGCGCGCGAATGCACTCAAGCAAACACAAACAGCACAGCACGATGCGTATTTTTTTTTAAAATTGACAAAATAAATCAAAAATAAATCAAAAATAAAAATAAGTGGAAAAGGCGAGAGTGCGCGAGCACACAGGAGCAAAGACAAGCAGCGCAGCTTGATGCGTAGTAAAAAAAATAATAAATAGACAACTGGTCGACCTCATTAGAAATAAAAACCCAAAAGATTAGATAGACAAACAAACAAACACATAAATGTGGAGAGAAGGGCAGTGCGCGCAGGAGCAAAGGTAAACAGCAGACAGACCTGAATCCTTATCTTTACAAGGTCGACCTCAGAACTTTGTTCAGTTTGTCTCGGTGACGGATAATGGAAGGAAGGGCAGGCAACTGGTCGACTTCATTTAAATAAACAAATAAAAAATAAGATAAACTCTCAGGAATAGATAAATAATAACAAAAAAATTGTAAAGTGGAGAAAGCGAGAGCGTGCGAATGCACTCAAGCAAACACAAACAGCACAGCACGATGCGTATTTTTTTTTAAAATTGACAAAATAAATCAAAAATAAATCAAAAATAAAAATAAGTGGAAAAGGCGAGAGTGCGCGAGCACACAGGAGCAAAGACAAGCAGCGCAGCTTGATGCGTAGTAAAAAAAATAATAAATAGACAACTGGTCGACCTCATTAGAAATAAAAACCCAAAAGATTAGATAGACAAACAAACAAACACATAAATGTGGAGAGAAGGGCAGTGCGCGCAGGAGCAAAGGTAAACAGCAGACAGACCTGAATCCTTATCTTTACAAGGTCGACCTCAGAACTTTGTTCAGTTTGTCTCGGTGACGGATAATGGAAGGAAGGGCAGGCAACTGGTCGACTTCATTTAAATAAACAAATAAAAAATAAGATAAACTCTCAGGAATAGATAAATAATAACAAAAAAATTGTAAAGTGGAGAAAGCGAGAGCGCGCGAATGCACTCAAGCAAACACAAACAGCACAGCACGATGCGTATTTTTTTTAAATTGACAAAATAAATCAAAAATAAATCAAAAATAAAAATAAGTGGAAAAGGCGAGAGTGCGCGAGCACACAGGAGCAAAGACAAGCAGCGCAGCTTGATGCGTAGTAAAAAAAATAATAAATAGACAACTGGTCGACCTCATTAGAAATAAAAACCCAAAAGATTAGATAGACAAACAAACAAACACATAAATGTGGAGAGAAGGGCAGTGCGCGCAGGAGCAAAGGTAAACAGCAGACAGACCTGAATCCTTATCTTTACAAGGTCGACCTCAGAACTTTGTTCAGTTTGTCTCGGTGACGGATAATGGAAGGAAGGGCAGGCAACTGGTCGACTTCATTTAAATAAACAAATAAAAAATAAGATAAACTCTCAGGAATAGATAAATAATAACAAAAAAATTGTAAAGTGGAGAAAGCGAGAGCGCGCGAATGCACTCAAGCAAACACAAACAGCACAGCACGATGCGTATTTTTTTTAAATTGACAAAATAAATCAAAAATAAATCAAAAATAAAAATAAGTGGAAAAGGCGAGAGTGCGCGAGCACACAGGAGCAAAGACAAGCAGCGCAGCTTGATGCGTAGTAAAAAAAATAATAAATAGACAACTGGTCGACCTCATTAGAAATAAAAACCCAAAAGATTAGATAGACAAACAAACAAACACATAAATGTGGAGAGAAGGGCAGTGCGCGCAGGAGCAAAGGTAAACAGCAGACAGACCTGAATCCTTATCTTTACAAGGTCGACCTCAGAACTTTGTTCAGTTTGTCTCGGTGACGGATAATGGAAGGAAGGGCAGGCAACTGGTCGACTTCATTTAAATAAACAAATAAAAAATAAGATAAACTCTCAGGAATAGATAAATAATAACAAAAAAATTGTAAAGTGGAGAAAGCGAGAGCGCGCGAATGCACTCAAGCAAACACAAACAGCACAGCACGATGCGTATTTTTTTTTAAATTGACAAAATAAATCAAAAATAAATCAAAAATAAAAATAAGTGGAAAAGGCGAGAGTGCGCGAGCACACAGGAGCAAAGACAAGCAGCGCAGCTTGATGCGTAGTAAAAAAAATAATAAATAGACAACTGGTCGACCTCATTAGAAATAAAAACCCAAAAGATTAGATAGACAAACAAACAAACACATAAATGTGGAGAGAAGGGCAGTGCGCGCAGGAGCAAAGGTAAACAGCAGACAGACCTGAATCCTTATCTTTACAAGGTCGACCTCAGAACTTTGTTCAGTTTGTCTCGGTGACGGATAATGGAAGGAAGGGCAGGCAACTGGTCGACTTCATTTAAATAAACAAATAAAAAATAAGATAAACTCTCAGGAATAGATAAATAATAACAAAAAAATTGTAAAGTGGAGAAAGCGAGAGCGCGCGAATGCACTCAAGCAAACACAAACAGCACAGCACGATGCGTATTTTTTTTTAAAATTGACAAAATAAATCAAAAATAAATCAAAAATAAAAATAAGTGGAAAAGGCGAGAGTGCGCGAGCACACAGGAGCAAAGACAAGCAGCGCAGCTTGATGCGTAGTAAAAAAAATAATAAATAGACAACTGGTCGACCTCATTAGAAATAAAAACCCAAAAGATTAGATAGACAAACAAACAAACACATAAATGTGGAGAGAAGGGCAGTGCGCGCAGGAGCAAAGGTAAACAGCAGACAGACCTGAATCCTTATCTTTACAAGGTCGACCTCAGAACTTTGTTCAGTTTGTCTCGGTGACGGATAATGGAAGGAAGGGCAGGCAACTGGTCGACTTCATTTAAATAAACAAATAAAAAATAAGATAAACTCTCAGGAATAGATAAATAATAACAAAAAAATTGTAAAGTGGAGAAAGCGAGAGCGCGCGAATGCACTCAAGCAAACACAAACAGCACAGCACGATGCGTATTTTTTTTTAAAATTGACAAAATAAATCAAAAATAAATCAAAAATAAAAATAAGTGGAAAAGGCGAGAGTGCGCGAGCACACAGGAGCAAAGACAAGCAGCGCAGCTTGATGCGTAGTAAAAAAAATAATAAATAGACAACTGGTCGACCTCATTAGAAATAAAAACCCAAAAGATTAGATAGACAAACAAACAAACACATAAATGTGGAGAGAAGGGCAGTGCGCGCAGGAGCAAAGGTAAACAGCAGACAGACCTGAATCCTTATCTTTACAAGGTCGACCTCAGAACTTTGTTCAGTTTGTCTCGGTGACGGATAATGGAAGGAAGGGCAGGCAACTGGTCGACTTCATTTAAATAAACAAATAAAAAATAAGATAAACTCTCAGGAATAGATAAATAATAACAAAAAAATTGTAAAGTGGAGAAAGCGAGAGCGCGCGAATGCACTCAAGCAAACACAAACAGCACAGCACGATGCGTATTTTTTTTAAATTGACAAAATAAATCAAAAATAAATCAAAAATAAAAATAAGTGGAAAAGGCGAGAGTGCGCGAGCACACAGGAGCAAAGACAAGCAGCGCAGCTTGATGCGTAGTAAAAAAAATAATAAATAGACAACTGGTCGACCTCATTAGAAATAAAAACCCAAAAGATTAGATAGACAAACAAACAAACACATAAATGTGGAGAGAAGGGCAGTGCGCGCAGGAGCAAAGGTAAACAGCAGACAGACCTGAATCCTTATCTTTACAAGGTCGACCTCAGAACTTTGTTCAGTTTGTCTCGGTGACGGATAATGGAAGGAAGGGCAGGCAACTGGTCGACTTCATTTAAATAAACAAATAAAAAATAAGATAAACTCTCAGGAATAGATAAATAATAACAAAAAAATTGTAAAGTGGAGAAAGCGAGAGCGCGCGAATGCACTCAAGCAAACACAAACAGCACAGCACGATGCGTATTTTTTTTTAAAATTGACAAAATAAATCAAAAATAAATCAAAAATAAAAATAAGTGGAAAAGGCGAGAGTGCGCGAGCACACAGGAGCAAAGACAAGCAGCGCAGCTTGATGCGTAGTAAAAAAAATAATAAATAGACAACTGGTCGACCTCATTAGAAATAAAAACCCAAAAGATTAGATAGACAAACAAACAAACACATAAATGTGGAGAGAAGGGCAGTGCGCGCAGGAGCAAAGGTAAACAGCAGACACACCTGAATCCTTATCTTTACAAGGTCGACCTCAGAACTTTGTTCAGTTTGTCTCGGTGACGGATAATGGAAGGAAGGGCAGGCAACTGGTCGACTTCATTTAAATAAACAAATAAAAAATAAGATAAACTCTCAGGAATAGATAAATAATAACAAAAAAATTGTAAAGTGGAGAAAGCGAGAGCGCGCGAATGCACTCAAGCAAACACAAACAGCACAGCACGATGCGTATTTTTTTTAAATTGACAAAATAAATCAAAAATAAATCAAAAATAAAAATAAGTGGAAAAGGCGAGAGTGCGCGAGCACACAGGAGCAAAGACAAGCAGCGCAGCTTGATGCGTAGTAAAAAAAATAATAAATAGACAACTGGTCGACCTCATTAGAAATAAAAACCCAAAAGATTAGATAGACAAACAAACAAACACATAAATGTGGAGAGAAGGGCAGTGCGCGCAGGAGCAAAGGTAAACAGCAGACAGACCTGAATCCTTATCTTTACAAGGTCGACCTCAGAACTTTGTTCAGTTTGTCTCGGTGACGGATAATGGAAGGAAGGGCAGGCAACTGGTCGACTTCATTTAAATAAACAAATAAAAAATAAGATAAACTCTCAGGAATAGATAAATAATAACAAAAAAATTGTAAAGTGGAGAAAGCGAGAGCGCGCGAATGCACTCAAGCAAACACAAACAGCACAGCACGATGCGTATTTTTTTTTAAATTGACAAAATAAATCAAAAATAAATCAAAAATAAAAATAAGTGGAAAAGGCGAGAGTGCGCGAGCACACAGGAGCAAAGACAAGCAGCGCAGCTTGATGCGTAGTAAAAAAAATAATAAATAGACAACTGGTCGACCTCATTAGAAATAAAAATCCAAAAGATTAGATAGACAAACAAACAAACACATAAATGTGGAGAGAAGGGCAGTGCGCGCAGGAGCAAAGGTAAACAGCAGACAGACCTGAATCCTTATCTTTACAAGGTCGACCTCAGAACTTTGTTCAGTTTGTCTCGGTGACGGATAATGGAAGGAAGGGCAGGCAACTGGTCGACTTCATTTAAATAAACAAATAAAAAATAAGATAAACTCTCAGGAATAGATAAATAATAACAAAAAAATTGTAAAGTGGAGAAAGCGAGAGCGCGCGAATGCACTCAAGCAAACACAAACAGCACAGCACGATGCGTATTTTTTTTTAAATTGACAAAATAAATCAAAAATAAATCAAAAATAAAAATAAGTGGAAAAGGCGAGAGTGCGCGAGCACACAGGAGCAAAGACAAGCAGCGCAGCTTGATGCGTAGTAAAAAAAATAATAAATAGACAACTGGTCGACCTCATTAGAAATAAAAACCCAAAAGATTAGATAGACAAACAAACAAACACATAAATGTGGAGAGAAGGGCAGTGCGCGCAGGAGCAAAGGTAAACAGCCGACAGACCTGAATCCTTATCTTTACAAGGTCGACCTCAGAACTTTGTTCAGTTTGTCTCGGTGACGGATAATGGAAGGAAGGGCAGGCAACTGGTCGACTTCATTTAAATAAACAAATAAAAAATAAGATAAACTCTCAGGAATAGATAAATAATAACAAAAAAATTGTAAAGTGGAGAAAGCGAGAGCGCGCGAATGCACTCAAGCAAACACAAACAGCACAGCACGATGCGTATTTTTTTTTAAAATTGACAAAATAAATCAAAAATAAATCAAAAATAAAAATAAGTGGAAAAGGCGAGAGTGCGCGAGCACACAGGAGCAAAGACAAGCAGCGCAGCTTGATGCGTAGTAAAAAAAATAATAAATAGACAACTGGTCGACCTCATTAGAAATAAAAACCCAAAAGATTAGATAGACAAACAAACAAACACATAAATGTGGAGAGAAGGGCAGTGCGCGCAGGAGCAAAGGTAAACAGCAGACACACCTGAATCCTTATCTTTACAAGGTCGACCTCAGAACTTTGTTCAGTTTGTCTCGGTGACGGATAATGGAAGGAAGGGCAGGCAACTGGTCGACTTCATTTAAATAAACAAATAAAAAATAAGATAAACTCTCAGGAATAGATAAATAATAACAAAAAAATTGTAAAGTGGAGAAAGCGAGAGCGTGCGAATGCCTCAAGCAAACACAAACAGCACAGCACGATGCGTATTTTTTTTAAATTGACAAAATAAATCAAAAATAAATCAAAAATAAAAATAAGTGGAAAAGGCGAGAGTGCGCGAGCACACAGGAGCAAAGACAAGCAGCGCAGCTTGATGCGTAGTAAAAAAAATAATAAATAGACAACTGGTCGACCTCATTAGAAATAAAAACCCAAAAGATTAGATAGACAAACAAACAAACACATAAATGTGGAGAGAAGGGCAGTGCGCGCAGGAGCAAAGGTAAACAGTAGACAGACCTGAATCCTTATCTTTACAAGGACGACCTCAGAACTTTGTTCAGTTTGTCTCGGTGACGGATAATGGAAGGAAGGGCAGGCAACTGGTCGACTTCATTTAAATAAACAAATAAAAAATAAGATAAACTCTCAGGAATAGATAAATAATAACAAAAAAATTGTAAAGTGGAGAAAGCGAGAGCGCGCGAATGCACTCAAGCAAACACAAACAGCACAGCACGATGCGTATTTTTTTTTAAAATTGACAAAATAAATCAAAAATAAATCAAAAATAAAAATAAGTGGAAAAGGCGAGAGTGCGCGAGCACACAGGAGCAAAGACAAGCAGCGCAGCTTGATGCGTAGTAAAAAAAATAATAAATAGACAACTGGTCGACCTCATTAGAAATAAAAACCCAAAAGATTAGATAGACAAACAAACAAACACATAAATGTGGAGAGAAGGGCAGTGCGCGCAGGAGCAAAGGTAAACAGCAGACAGACCTGAATCCTTATCTTTACAAGGTCGACCTCAGAACTTTGTTCAGTTTGTCTCGGTGACGGATAATGGAAGGAAGGGCAGGCAACTGGTCGACTTCATTTAAATAAACAAATAAAAAATAAGATAAACTCTCAGGAATAGATAAATAATAACAAAAAAATTGTAAAGTGGAGAAAGCGAGAGCGCGCGAATGCACTCAAGCAAACACAAACAGCACAGCACGATGCGTATTTTTTTTAAATTGACAAAATAAATCAAAAATAAATCAAAAATAAAAATAAGTGGAAAAGGCGAGAGTGCGCGAGCACACAGGAGCAAAGACAAGCAGCGCAGCTTGATGCGTAGTAACAAAAATAATAAATAGACAACTGGTCGACCTCATTAGAAATAAAAACCCAAAAGATTAGATAGACAAACAAACAAACACATAAATGTGGAGAGAAGGGCAGTGCGCGCAGGAGCAAAGGTAAACAGCAGACAGACCTGAATCCTTATCTTTACAAGGTCGAACTCAGAACTTTGTTCAGTTTGTCTCGGTGACGGATAATGGAAGGAAGGGCAGGCAACTGGTCGACTTCATTTAAATAAACAAATAAAAAATAAGATAAACTCTCAGGAATAGATAAATAATAACAAAAAAATTGTAAAGTGGAGAAAGCGAGAGCGCGCGAATGCACTCAAGCAAACACAAACAGCACAGCAGGATGCGTATTTTTTTTTAAATTGACAAAATAAATCAAAAATAAATCAAAAATAAAAATAAGTGGAAAAGGCGAGAGTGCGCGAGCACACAGGAGCAAAGACAAGCAGCGCAGCTTGATGCGTAGTAAAAAAAATAATAAATAGACAACAGGTCGACCTCATTAGAAATAAAAATCCAAAAGATTAGATAGACAAACAAACAAACACATAAATGTGGAGAGAAGGGCAGTGCGCGCAGGAGCAAAGGTAAACAGCCGACAGACCTGAATCCTTATCTTTACAAGGTCGACCTCAGAACTTTGTTCAGTTTGTCTCGGTGACGGATAATGGAAGGAAGGGCAGGCAACTGGTCGACTTCATTTAAATAAACAAATAAATATAAGATAAACTCTCAGGAATAGATAAATAATAACAAAAAAATTGTAAAGTGGAGAAAGCGAGAGCGCGCGAATGCACTCAAGCAAACACAAACAGCACAGCGCGATGCGTATTTTTTTTTAAAATTGACAAAATAAATCAAAAATAAATCAAAAATAAAAATAAGTGGAAAAGGCGAGAGTGCGCGAGCACACAGGAGCAAAGACAAGCAGCGCACCTTGATGCGTAGTAAAAAAAATAATAAATAGACAACTGGTCGACCTCATTAGAAATAAAAACCCAAAAGGTTAGATAGACAAACAAACAAACACATAAATGTGGAGAGAAGGGCAGTGGGCACAGGAGCAAAGATAAACAGCCGACAGACCTGAATCCTTATCTTTACAAGGTCGACCTCAGAACTTTGTTCAGTTTGTCTCGGTGACGGATAATGGAAGGAAGGGCAGGCAACTGGTCGAATTCATTTAAATAAACAAATAAAAAATAAGATAAACTCTCAGGAATAGATAAATAATAACAAAAAAATTGTAAAGTGGAGAAAGCGAGAGCGTGCGAATGCGCTAATGCAAACACAAACAGCACAGCACGATGCGTATTTATATTTTTAAAATTGACAAAATAAATCAAAAATAAATCAAAAATAAAAATAAGTGGAAAAGGCGAGAGTGCGCGAGCACACAGGAGCAAAGACAAGCAGCGCAGCTTGATGCGTAGTAAAAAAAATAATAAATAGACAACTGGTCGACCTCATTAGAAATAAAAACCCAAAAGATTAGATAGACAAACAAACAAACACATAAATGTGGAGAGAAGGGCAGTGCGCGCAGGAGCAAAGGTAAACAGCAGACACACCTGAATCCTTATCTTTACAAGGTCGACCTCAGAACTTTGTTCAGTTTGTCTCGGTGACGGATAATGGAAGGAAGGGCAGGCAACTGGTCGACTTCATTTAAATAAACAAATAAAAAATAAGATAAACTCTCAGGAATAGATAAATAATAACAAAAAAATTGTAAAGTGGAGAAAGCGAGAGCGTGCGAATGCCCTCAAGCAAACACAAACAGCACAGCACGATGCGTATTTTTTTTAAATTGACAAAATAAATCAAAAATAAATCAAAAATAAAAATAAGTGGAAAAGGCGAGAGTGCGCGAGCACACAGGAGCAAAGACAAGCAGCGCAGCTTGATGCGTAGTAAAAAAAATAATAAATAGACAACTGGTCGACCTCATTAGAAATAAAAACCCAAAAGATTAGATAGACAAACAAACAAACACATAAATGTGGAGAGAAGGGCAGTGCGCGCAGGAGCAAAGGTAAACAGTAGACAGACCTGAATCCTTATCTTTACAAGGACGACCTCAGAACTTTGTTCAGTTTGTCTCGGTGACGGATAATGGAAGGAAGGGCAGGCAACTGGTCGACTTCATTTAAATAAACAAATAAAAAATAAGATAAACTCTCAGGAATAGATAAATAATAACAAAAAAATTGTAAAGTGGAGAAAGCGAGAGCGTGCGAATGCACTAATGCAAACACAAACAGCACAGCACGATGCGTATTTATATTTTTAAAATTGACAAAATAAATCAAAAATAAATCAAAAATAAAAATAAGTGGAAAAGGCGAGAGTGCGCGAGCACACAGGAGCAAAGACAAGCAGCGCAGCTTGATGCGTAGTAAAAAAAATAATAAATAGACAACTGGTCGACCTCATTAGAAATAAAAACCCAAAAGATTAGATAGACAAACAAACAAACACATAAATGTGGAGAGAAGGGCAGTTCGCGCAGGAGCAAAGGTAAACAGCAGACACACCTGAATCCTTATCTTTACAAGGTCGACCTCAGAACTTTGTTCAGTTTGTCTCGGTGACGGATAATGGAAGGAAGGGCAGGCAACTGGTCGACTTCATTTAAATAAACAAATAAAAAATAAGATAAACTCTCAGGAATAGATAAATAATAACAAAAAAATTGTAAAGTGGAGAAAGCGAGAGCGCGCGAATGCACTCAAGCAAACACAAACAGCACAGCACGATGCGTATTTTTTTTAAATTGACAAAATAAATCAAAAATAAATCAAAAATAAAAATAAGTGGAAAAGGCGAGAGTGCGCGAGCACACAGGAGCAAAGACAAGCAGCGCAGCTTGATGCGTAGTAACAAAAATAATAAATAGACAACTGGTCGACCTCATTAGAAATAAAAACCCAAAAGATTAGATAGACAAACAAACAAACACATAAATGTGGAGAGAAGGGCAGTGCGCGCAGGAGCAAAGGTAAACAGCAGACAGACCTGAATCCTTATCTTTACAAGGTCGAACTCAGAACTTTGTTCAGTTTGTCTCGGTGACGGATAATGGAAGGAAGGGCAGGCAACTGGTCGACTTCATTTAAATAAACAAATAAAAAATAAGATAAACTCTCAGGAATAGATAAATAATAACAAAAAAATTGTAAAGTGGAGAAAGCGAGAGCGCGCGAATGCACTCAAGCAAACACAAACAGCACAGCAGGATGCGTATTTTTTTTTAAATTGACAAAATAAATCAAAAATAAATCAAAAATAAAAATAAGTGGAAAAGGCGAGAGTGCGCGAGCACACAGGAGCAAAGACAAGCAGCGCAGCTTGATGCGTAGTAAAAAAAATAATAAATAGACAACAGGTCGACCTCATTAGAAATAAAAATCCAAAAGATTAGATAGACAAACAAACAAACACATAAATGTGGAGAGAAGGGCAGTGCGCGCAGGAGCAAAGGTAAACAGCCGACAGACCTGAATCCTTATCTTTACAAGGTCGACCTCAGAACTTTGTTCAGTTTGTCTCGGTGACGGATAATGGAAGGAAGGGCAGGCAACTGGTCGACTTCATTTAAATAAACAAATAAATATAAGATAAACTCTCAGGAATAGATAAATAATAACAAAAAAATTGTAAAGTGGAGAAAGCGAGAGCGCGCGAATGCACTCAAGCAAACACAAACAGCACAGCGCGATGCGTATTTTTTTTTAAAATTGACAAAATAAATCAAAAATAAATCAAAAATAAAAATAAGTGGAAAAGGCGAGAGTGCGCGAGCACACAGGAGCAAAGACAAGCAGCGCACCTTGATGCGTAGTAAAAAAAATAATAAATAGACAACTGGTCGACCTCATTAGAAATAAAAACCCAAAAGGTTAGATAGACAAACAAACAAACACATAAATGTGGAGAGAAGGGCAGTGGGCACAGGAGCAAAGATAAACAGCCGACAGACCTGAATCCTTATCTTTACAAGGTCGACCTCAGAACTTTGTTCAGTTTGTCTCGGTGACGGATAATGGAAGGAAGGGCAGGCAACTGGTCGAATTCATTTAAATAAACAAATAAAAAATAAGATAAACTCTCAGGAATAGATAAATAATAACAAAAAAATTGTAAAGTGGAGAAAGCGAGAGCGTGCGAATGCGCTAATGCAAACACAAACAGCACAGCACGATGCGTATTTATATTTTTAAAATTGACAAAATAAATCAAAAATAAATCAAAAATAAAAATAAGTGGAAAAGGCGAGAGTGCGCGAGCACACAGGAGCAAAGACAAGCAGCGCAGCTTGATGCGTAGTAAAAAAAATAATAAATAGACAACTGGTCGACCTCATTAGAAATAAAAACCCAAAAGATTAGATAGACAAACAAACAAACACATAAATGTGGAGAGAAGGGCAGTGCGCGCAGGAGCAAAGGTAAACAGCAGACACACCTGAATCCTTATCTTTACAAGGTCGACCTCAGAACTTTGTTCAGTTTGTCTCGGTGACGGATAATGGAAGGAAGGGCAGGCAACTGGTCGACTTCATTTAAATAAACAAATAAAAAATAAGATAAACTCTCAGGAATAGATAAATAATAACAAAAAAATTGTAAAGTGGAGAAAGCGAGAGCGTGCGAATGCCCTCAAGCAAACACAAACAGCACAGCACGATGCGTATTTTTTTTAAATTGACAAAATAAATCAAAAATAAATCAAAAATAAAAATAAGTGGAAAAGGCGAGAGTGCGCGAGCACACAGGAGCAAAGACAAGCAGCGCAGCTTGATGCGTAGTAAAAAAAATAATAAATAGACAACTGGTCGACCTCATTAGAAATAAAAACCCAAAAGATTAGATAGACAAACAAACAAACACATAAATGTGGAGAGAAGGGCAGTGCGCGCAGGAGCAAAGGTAAACAGTAGACAGACCTGAATCCTTATCTTTACAAGGACGACCTCAGAACTTTGTTCAGTTTGTCTCGGTGACGGATAATGGAAGGAAGGGCAGGCAACTGGTCGACTTCATTTAAATAAACAAATAAAAAATAAGATAAACTCTCAGGAATAGATAAATAATAACAAAAAAATTGTAAAGTGGAGAAAGCGAGAGCGTGCGAATGCACTAATGCAAACACAAACAGCACAGCACGATGCGTATTTATATTTTTAAAATTGACAAAATAAATCAAAAATAAATCAAAAATAAAAATAAGTGGAAAAGGCGAGAGTGCGCGAGCACACAGGAGCAAAGACAAGCAGCGCAGCTTGATGCGTAGTAAAAAAAATAATAAATAGACAACTGGTCGACCTCATTAGAAATAAAAACCCAAAAGATTAGATAGACAAACAAACAAACACATAAATGTGGAGAGAAGGGCAGTTCGCGCAGGAGCAAAGGTAAACAGCAGACACACCTGAATCCTTATCTTTACAAGGTCGACCTCAGAACTTTGTTCAGTTTGTCTCGGTGACGGATAATGGAAGGAAGGGCAGGCAACTGGTCGACTTCATTTA
>NW_025957712.1:0-23373 GCF_023159225.1 Perognathus longimembris pacificus
TCTCCTGCGCGCACTGCCCTTCTCTCCACATTTATGTGTTTGTTTGTTTGTCTATCTAATCTTTTGGGTTTTTATTTCTAATGAGGTCGACCAGTTGTCTATGTATTATTTTTTTTACTACGCATCAAGCTGCGCTGCTTGTCTTTGCTTCTGTGTGCTCGCGCACTCTCGCCTTTTCCACTTATTTTTATTTTTGATTTATTTTTGATTTATTTTGTCAATTTAAAAAAAAATACGCATCGTGCTGTGCTGTTTGTGTTTGCTTGAGTGCATTCGCGCGCTCTCGCTTTCTCCACTTTACAATTTTTTTGTTATTATTTATCTATTCCTGAGAGTTTATCTTATTTTTTATTTGTTTATTTAAATGAAGTCGACCAGTTCCCTGCCCTTCCTTCCATTATCCGTCACCGAGACAAACTGAACAAAGTTCTGAGGTCGACCTTGTAAAGATAAGGATTCAGGACTGTCTGATGTTTACCTTTGCTCCTGCGCGCACTGCCCTTCTCTCCACATTTATGTGTTTGTTTGTTTGTCTATCTAATCTTTTGGGTTTTTATTTCTAATGAGGTCGACCAGTTGTCTATTTATTATTTTTTTTACTACGCATCAAGCTGCGCTGCTTGTCTTTGCTCCTGTGTGCTCGCGCACTCTCGCCTTTTCCACTTATTTTTATTTTTGATTTATTTTTGATTTATTTTGTCAATTTAAAAAAAAATACGCATCGTGCTGTGCTGTTTGTGTTTGCTTGAGTGCATTAGCGCGCTCTCGCTTTCTCCACTTTACATTTTTTTGTTATTATTTATCTATTCCTGAGAGTTTATCTTATTTTTTATTTGTTTATTTAAATGAAGTCGACCAGTTGCCTGCCCTTCCTTCCATTATCCGTCACCGAGACAAACTGAACAAAGTTCTGAGGTCGACCTTGTAAAGATAAGGATTCAGGACTGTCTGATGTTTACCTTTGCTCCTGCGCGCACTGCCCTTCTCTCCACATTTATGTGTTTGTTTGTTTGTCTATCTAACCTTTTGGGTTTTTATTTCTAATGAGGTCGACCAGTTGTCTATTTATTATTTTTTTTACTACGCATCAAGCTGCGCTTCTTGTCTTTGCTCCTGTGTGCTCGCGCACTCTCGCCTTTTCCACTTATTTTTATTTTTGATTTATTTTTGATTTATTTTGTCAATTTAAAAAAAAAATACGCATCGTGCTGTGCTGTTTGTGTTTGCTTGAGTGCATTCGCGCGCTCTCGCTTTCTCCACTTTACATTTTTTTGTTATTATTTATCTATTCCTGAGAGTTTATCTTATTTTTTATTTGTTTATTTAAATGAAGTCGACCAGTTACCTGCCCTTCCTTCCATTATCCGTCACAGAGACAAACTGAACAAAGTTCTGAGGTCGACCTTGTAAAGATAAGGATTCAGGTCTGTCTGCTGTTTACCTTTGCTCCTGCGCGCACTGCCCTTCTCTCCACATTTGTGTTTGTTTGTTTGTCTATCTAATCTTTTGGGTTTTTATTTCTAATGAGGTCGACCAGTTGTCTATTTATTATTTTTTTTACTACGCATCAAGCTGTGCTGCTTGTCTTTGCTCCTGTGTGCTCGCGCACTCTCGCCTTTTCCACTTATTTTTATTTTTGATTTATTTTTGATTTATTTTGTCAATTTTTTTAAAAAATACGCATCGTGCTGTGCTGTTTGTGTTTGCTTGAGTGCATTCGCGCGCTCTCGCTTTCTCCACTTTACAATTTTTTTGTTATTATTTATCTATTCCTGAGAGTTTATCTTATTTTTTATTTGTTTATTTAAATGAAGTCGACCAGTTGCCTGCCCTTCCTTCCATTATCCGTCACCGAGACAAACTGAACAAAGTTCTGAGGTCGACCCTGTAAAGTCAAGGATTCAGGTCTGTCTGCTGTTTACCTTTGCTCCTGCGCGCACTGCCCTTCTCTCCACATTTATGTGTTTGTTTGTTTGTCTATCTAATCTTTTGGGTTTTATTTCTAATGAGGTCGACCAGTTGTCTATTTATTATTTTTTTTACTACGCATCAAGCTGCGCTGCTTGTCTTTGCTCCTGTGTGCTCGCGCACTCTCGCCTTTTCCACTTATTTTTATTTTTGATTTATTTTTGATTTATTTTGTCAATTTAAAAAAAAATACGCATCGTTCTGTGCTGTTTGTGTTTGCTTGAGTGCATTCGCGCGCTCTCGCTTTCTCCACTTTACAATTTTTTTGTTATTATTTATCTATTCCTGAGAGTTTATCTTATTTTTTATTTGTTTATTTAAATGAAGTCGACCAGTTGCCTGCCCTTCCTTCCATTATCCGTCACCGAGACAAACTGAACAAAGTTCTGAGGTCGACCTTGTAAAGATAAGGATTCAGGTCTGTGTGCTGTTTACCTTTGCTCCTGCACGCACTGCCCTTCTCTCCACATTTATGTGTTTGTTTGTTTGCTATCTAATCTTTTGGGATTTATTTCTAATGAGGTCGACCAGTTGTCTATTTATTATTTTTTTTACTGCGCATCAAGCTGCGCTGCTTGTCTTTGCTCCTGTGTGCTCGCGCACTCTCGCCTTTTCCACTTATTTTTATTTTTGATTGATTTATTTTGTCAATTTTTTTAAAAAAAATACGCATCGTGCTGTGCTGTTTGTGTTTGCTTGAGTGCATTCGCGCGCTCTCGCTTTCTCCACTTTACAATTTTTTTGTTATTATTTATCTATTCCTGAGAGTTTATCTTATTTTTTATTTGTTTATTTAAATGAAGTCGACCAGTTGCCTGCCCTTCCTTCCATTATCCGTCACCGAGACAAACTGAATAAAGTTCTGAAGTCGAACTTGTAAAGATAAGGATTGGGGTCTGTCTGCTGTTTACCTTTGCTCCTGCGCGCACTGCCCTTCTCTCCACATTTATGTGTTTGTTTGTTTGTCTATCTAATCTTTTGGGTTTTTATTTCTAATGAGGTCGACCAGTTGTCTATTTATTATTTTTTTTACTACGCATCAAGCTGCGCTGCTTGTCTTTGCTCCTGTGTGCTCTCGCACTCTCGCCTTTTCCACTTATATTTATTTTTGATTTATTTTTGATTTATTTTGTCAATTTAAAAAAAAAATACGCCTCGTGCTGTGCTGTTTGTGTTTGCTTGAGTGCATTCGCGCGCTCTCGCTTTCTCCACTTTACAATTTTTTTGTTATTATTTATCTATTCCTGAGAGTTTATCTTATTTTTTATTTGTTTATTTAAATGAAGTCGACCAGTTGCCTGCCCTTCCTTCCATTATCCGTCACCGAGACAAACTGAACAAAGTTCTGAGGTCGACCTTGTAAAGATAAGGATTCAGGTCTGTCTGCTGTTTACCTTTGCTCCTGCGCTCACTGCCCTTCTCTCCACATTTATGTGTTTGTTTGTTTGTCTATCTAATCTTTTGGGTTTTTATTTCTAATGAGGTCGACCAGTTGTCTATTTATTATTTTTTTTACTACGCATCAAGCTGCGCTGCTTGTCTTTGCTAATGTGTGCTCGCGCACTCTCTCCTTTTCCATTTATTTTTATTTTTGATTAATTTTTGATTTATTTTGTCAATTTAAAAAAAAATACGCATCGTGCTGTGCTGTTTGTGTTTCCTTGAGTGCATTCGCGCGCTCTCGCTTTCTCCACTTTACAATTTTTTTGTTATTATTTATCTATTCCTGAGAGTTTATCTTATTTTTTATTTGTTTATTTAAATGAAGTCGACCAGTTGCCTGCCCTTCCTTCCATTATCCGTCACCGAGACAAACTGAATAAAGTTCTGAAGTCGAACTTGTAAAGATAAGGATTGGGGTCTGTCTGCTGTTTACCTTTGCTCCTGCGCGCACTGCCCTTCTCTCCACATTTATGTGTTTGTTTGTTTGTCTATCTAATCTTTTGGGTTTTTATTTCTAATGAGGTCGACCAGTTGTCTATTTATTATTTTTTTTACTACGCATCAAGCTGCGCTGCTTGTCTTTGCTCCTGTGTGCTCTCGCACTCTCGCCTTTTCCACTTATATTTATTTTTGATTTATTTTTGATTTATTTTGTCAATTTTAAAAAAAAAATACGCCTCGTGCTGTGCTGTTTGTGTTTGCTTGAGTGCATTCGCGCGCTCTCGCTTTCTCCACTTTACAATTTTTTTGTTATTATTTATCTATTCCTGAGAGTTTATCTTATTTTTTATTTGTTTATTTAAATGAAGTCGACCAGTTGCCTGCCCTTCCTTCCATTATCCGTCACCGAGACAAACTGAACAAAGTTCTGAGGTCGACCTTGTAAAGATAAGGATTCAGGTCTGTCTGCTGTTTACCTTTGCTCCTGCGCTCACTGCCCTTCTCTCCACATTTATGTGTTTGTTTGTTTGTCTATCTAATCTTTTGGGTTTTTATTTCTAATGAGGTCGACCAGTTGTCTATTTATTATTTTTTTTACTACGCATCAAGCTGCGCTGCTTGTCTTTGCTAATGTGTGCTCGCGCACTCTCTCCTTTTCCACTTATTTTTATTTTTGATTAATTTTTGATTTATTTTGTCAATTTAAAAAAAAATACGCATCGTGCTGTGCTGTTTGTGTTTCCTTGAGTGCATTCGCGCGCTCTCGCTTTCTCCACTTTACAATTTTTTTGTTATTATTTATCTATTCCTGAGAGTTTATCTTATTTTTTATTTGTTTATTTAAATGAAGTCGACCAGTTGCCTGCCCTTCCTTCCATTATCCGTCACCGAGCAAACTGAAGAAAGTTCTGAGGTCGAGCTTGTAAAGATAAGGATTCAGGTCTGTCTGCTGTTTACCTATGCTCCTGCCCGCACTGCCCTTCTCTCCACATTTATGTGTTTGTTTGTTTGTCTATCTAATCTTTTGGGTTTTTATTTCTAATGAGGTCGACCAGTTGTCTATTTATTATTTTTTTTACTACGCATCAAGCTGCGCTGCTTGTCTTTGCTCCTGTGTGCTCGCGCATTCTCGCCTTTTCCACTTATTTTTATTTTTGATTTATTTTTGATTTATTTTGTCAATTTTAAAAATAATATGCGCATCGTGCTGTGCTGTTTGTGTTTGCTTGAGTGCATTCGCGCGCTCTCGCTTTCTCCACTTTACAATTTTTTTGTTATTATTTATCTATTCCTGAGAGTTTATATTATTTTCTTTTTGTTTATTTAAATGAAGTCGACCAGTTGCCTGCCCTTCCTTCCATTATCCGTCACCGAGACAAACTGAACAAAGTTCTGAGGTCGACCTTGTAAAGATAAGGATTCAGGTCTGTCTGCTGTTTACCTTTGCTTCTGCCCGCACTGCCCTTCTCTCCACCTTTATGTGTTTGTTTGTTTGTCTATCTAATCTTTTGGGTTTTTATTTCTAATGAGGTCGACCAGTTGTCTATTTAATTTTTTTTTTTACTACGCATCAAGCTGCGCTGCTTGTCTTTGCTCCTGTGTGCTCGCGCACTCTCGCCTTTTCCACTTATTTTTATTTTTGATTTATTTTTGATTTATTTTGTCAATTTAAAAAAAATACGCATCGTGCTGTGCTGTTTGTGTTTGCTTGAGTGCATTCGCGCGCTCTCGCTTTCTCCACTTTACAATTTTTTGTTATTATTTATCTATTCCTGAGAGTTTATCTTTTTTTTATTTGTTTATTTAAATGAAGTCGACCAGTTGCTTGCCCTTCCTTCCATTATCCGTCACCGAGACAAACTGAACAAAGTTCTGAGGTCGACCTTGTAAAGATAAGGATTCAGGACTGTCTGATGTTTACCTTTGCTCCTGCGCGCACTGCCCTTCTCTCCACATTTATGTGTTTGTTTGTTTGTCTATCTAATCTTTTGGGTTTTTATTTCTAATGAGGTCGACCAGTTGTCTATGTACTATTTTTTTTACTACGCATCAAGCTGCGCTGCTTGTCTTTGCTTCTGTGTGCTCGCGCACTCTCGCCTTTTCCACTTATTTTTATTTTTGATTTATTTTTGATTTATTTTGTCAATTTTAAAAAAAATACGCATCGTGCTGTGCTGTTTGTGTTTGCTTGAGTGCATTCGCGCGCTCTCGCTTTCTCCACTTTACAATTTTTTTGTTATTATTTATCTATTCCTGAGAGTTTATCTTATTTTTTATTTGTTTATTTAAATGAAGTCGACCAGTTGCCTGCCCTTCCTTCCATTATCCGTCACCGAGACAAACTGAACAAAGTTCTGAGGTCGACCTTGTAAAGATAAGGATTCAGGACTGTCTGATGTTTACCTTTGCTCCTGCGCGCACTGCCCTTCTCTCCACATTTATGTGTTTGTTTGTTTGTCTATCTAACCTTTTGGGTTTTTATTTCTAATGAGGTCGACCAGTTGTCTATTTATTATTTTTTTTACTACGCATCAAGCTGCGCTGCTTGTCTTTGCTCCTGTGTGCTCGCGCACTCTCGCCTTTTCCACTTATTTTTATTTTTGATTTATTTTTGATTTATTTTGTCAATTTAAAAAAAAATACGCATCGTGCTGTGCTGTTTGTGTTTGCTTGAGTGCATTCGCGCGCTCTCGCTTTCTCCACTTTACATTTTTTTGTTATTATTTATCTATTCCTGAGAGTTTATCTTATTTTTTATTTGTTTATTTAAATGAAGTCGACCAGTTACCTGCCCTTCCTTCCATTATCCGTCACCGAGACAAACTGAACAAAGTTCTGAGGTCGACCTTGTAAAGATAAGGATTCAGGTCTGTCTGCTGTTTACCTTTGCTCCTGCGCGCACTGCCCTTCTCTCCACATTTATGTGTTTGTTTGTTTGTCTATCTAATCTTTTGGGTTTTTATTTCTAATGAGTTCGACCAGTTGTCTATTTATTATTTTTTTTACTACGCATCAAGCTGTGCTGCTTGTCTTTGCTCCTGTGTGCTCGCGCACTCTCGCCTTTTCCACTTATTTTTATTTTTGATTTATTTTTGATTTATTTTGTCAATATTTTTAAAAAATACGCATCGTGCTGTGCTGTTTGTGTTTGCTTGAGTGCATTCGCGCGCTCTCGCTTTCTCCACTTTACAATTTTTTTGTTATTATTTATCTATTCCTGAGAGTTTATCTTATTTTTTATTTGTTTATTTAAATGAAGTCGACCAGTTGCCTGCCCTTCCTTCCATTATCCGTCACCGAGACAAACTGAATAAAGTTCTGAAGTCGAACTTGTAAAGATAAGGATTGGGGTCTGTCTGCTGTTTACCTTTGCTCCTGCGCGCACTGCCCTTCTCTCCACATTTATGTGTTTGTTTGTTTGTCTATCTAATCTTTTGGGTTTTTATTTCTAATGAGGTCGACCAGTTGTCTATTTATTATTTTTTTTACTACGCATCAAGCTGCGCTGCTTGTCTTTGCTCCTGTGTGCTCTCGCACTCTCGCCTTTTCCACTTATATTTATTTTTGATTTATTTTTGATTTATTTTGTCAATTTAAAAAAAAAATACGCCTCGTGCTGTGCTGTTTGTGTTTGCTTGAGTGCATTCGCGCGCTCTCGCTTTCTCCACTTTACAATTTTTTTGTTATTATTTATCTATTCCTGAGAGTTTATCTTATTTTTTATTTGTTTATTTAAATGAAGTCGACCAGTTGCCTGCCCTTCCTTCCATTATCCGTCACCGAGACAAACTGAACAAAGTTCTGAGGTCGACCTTTTAAAGATAAGGATTCAGGTCTGTCTGCTGTTTACCTTTGCTCCTGCGCTCACTGCCCTTCTCTCCACATTTATGTGTTTGTTTGTTTGTCTATCTAATCTTTTGGGTTTTTATTTCTAATGAGGTCGACCAGTTGTCTATTTATTATTTTTTTTACTACGCATCAAGCTGCGATGCTTGTCTTTGCTAATGTGTGCTCGCGCACTCTCTCCTTTTCCACTTATTTTTATTTTTGATTAATTTTTGATTTATTTTGTCAATTTAAAAAAAAATAGGCATCGTGCTGTGCTGTTTGTGTTTGCTTGAGTGCATTCGCGCGCTCTCGCTTTCTCCACTTTACAATTTTTTGTTATTATTTATCTATTCCTGAGAGTTTATCTTATTTTTTATTTGTTTATTTAAATGAAGTCGACCAGTTGCCTGCCCTTCCTTCCATTATCCGTCACCGAGACAAACTGAACAAAGTTCTGAGGTCGACCTTGTAAAGATAAGGATTCAGGTCTGTCTGCTGTTTACCTTTGCTCCTGCGCTCACTGCCCTTCTCTCCACATTTATGTGTTTGTTTGTTTGTCTATCTAATCATTTGGGTTTTTATTTCTAATGAGGTCGACCAGTTGTCTATTTATTATTTTTTTTACTACGCATCAAGCTGCGCTGCTTGTCTTTGCTCCTGTGTGCTCGCGCACTCTCGCCTTTTCCACTTATTTTTATTTTTGATTTATTTTTGATTTATTGTGTCAATTTAAAAAAAATACGCATCGTGCTGTGCTGTTTCTGTTTGCTTGAGTTCATTCGCACGCTCTCGCTTTCTCCACTTTACAATTTTTTTGTTATTATTTATCTATTCCTGAGAGTTTATCTTATTTTTTATTTGTTTATTTAAATGAAGTTGACCAGTTGCCTGCCCTTCCTTCCATTATCCGTCACCGAGAGAAACTGAACAAAGTTCTGAGGTCGACCTTGTAAAGATAAAGATTCAGGTCTGTCTGCTGTTTACCTTTGCTCCTGCGCGCACTGCCCTTCTCTCCACATTTATGTGTTTGTTTGTTTGTCTATCTAATCTTTTGGGTTTTTATTTCTAATGAGGTCGACCAGTTGTCTATTTATTATTTTTTTTACTACGCATCTAGCTGCGCTGCTTGTCTTTGCTCCTTTGTGCTCGCGCACTCTCGCCTTTTCCACTTATTTTTATTTTTGATTTATTTTGTCAATTTCAAAAAAAAATACGCATCGTGCTGTGCTGTTTGTGTTTGATTGAGTGCATTCGCGCGCTCTCGCTTTCTCCACTTTACAATTTTTTTGTTATTATTTATCTATTCCTGAGAGTTTATCTTATTTTTTATTTGTTTATTTAAATGAAGTCGACCAGTTGCCTGCCCTTCCTTCCATTATCCGTCACCGAGACAAACTGAACAAAGTTCTGAGGTCGACCCTGTAAAGACAAGGATTCAGGTCTGTCTGCTGTTTACCTTTGCTCCTGCGCGCACTGCCCTTCTCTCCACATTTATGTGTTTGTTTGTTTGTCTATCTAATCTTTTGGGTTTTTATTTCTAATGAGGTCGACCAGTTGTCTATTTATTATTTTTTTTACTACGCATCTAGCTGCGCTGCTTGTCTTTGCTCCTTTGTGCTCGCGCACTCTCGCCTTTTCCACTTATTTTTATTTTTGATTTATTTTGTCAATTTCAAAAAAAAATACGCATCGTGCTGTGCTGTTTGTGTTTGCTTGAGTGCATTCGCGCGCTCTCGCTTTCTCCACTTTACAATTTTTTTGTTATTATTTATCTATTCCTGAGAGTTTATCTTATTTTTTATTTGTTTATTTAAATGAAGTCGACCAGTTGCCTGCCCTTCCTTCCATTATCCGTCACCGAGACAAACTGAACAAAGTTCTGAGGTCGACCCTGTAAAGACAAGGATTCAGGTCTGTCTGCTGTTTACCTTTGCTCCTGCGCGCACTGCCCTTCTCTCCACATTTATGTGTTTGTTTGTTTGTCTATCTAATCTTTTGGGTTTTTATTTCTAATGTGGTCGACCAGTTGTCTATTTATTATTTTTTTTACTACGCATCAAGCTGCGCTGCTTGTCTTTGCTCCTGTGTGCTCGCGCACTCTCGCCTTTTCCACTTATTTTTATTTTTGATTTATTTTTGATTTATTTTGTCAATTTAAAAAAAAATACGCATCGTGCTGTGCTGTTTGTGTTTGCTTGAGTGCATTCGCGCGCTCTCGCTTTCTCCACTTTACAATTTTTTTGTTATTATTTATCTATTCCTGAGAGTTTATCTTATTTTTTATTTGTTTATTTAAATGAAGTCGACCAGTTGCCTGCCCTTCCTTCCATTATCCGTCACCGAGACAAACTGAACAAAGTTCTGAGGTCGACCTTGTAAAGATAAGGATTCAGGTCTGTGTGCTGTTTACCTTTGCTCCTGCACGCACTGCCCTTCTCTCCACATTTATGTGTTTGTTTGTTTGTCTATCTAATCTTTTGGGTTTTTATTTCTAATGAGGTCGACCAGTTGTCTATTTATTATTTTTTTTACCACGCATCAAGCTGCGCTGCTTGTCTTTGCTCCTGTGTGCTCTCGCACTCGCGCCTTTTCCACTTATTTTTATTTTTGATTTATTTTTGATTTATTTTGTCAATTTAAAAAAAATACGCATATTTCTGTGCTGTTTGTGTTTGCTTGAGTGCATTCGCGCGCTCTCGCTTTCTCCACTTTACAATTTTTTTGTTATTATTTATCTATTCCTGAGAGTTTATCTTATTTTTTATTTGTTTATTTAAATGAAGTCGACCAGTTGCCTGCCCTTCCTTCCATTATCCGTCACCGAGACAAACTGAACAAAGTTCTGAGGTCGACCTTGTAAAGATAAGGATTCAGGTCTGTCTGCTGTTTACCTTTGCTCCTGCCCGCACTGCCCTTCTCTCCACATTTATGTGTTTGTTTGTTTGTCTATCTAATCTTTTGGGTTTTTATTTCTAATGAGGTCGACCAGTTGTCTATTTATTATTTTTTTTACCACGCATCAAGCTGCGCTGCTTGTCTTTGCTCCTGTGTGCTCGCGCACTCTCGCCTTTTCCACTTATTTTTATTTTTGATTTATTTTTGTTTTATTATGTCAATTTAAAAAAAAATACGCATCGTGCTGTGCTGTTTGTGTGTGCTTGAGTGCATTCGCGCGCTCTCGCTTTCTCCACTTTACAATTTATTTGTTATTATTAATCTATTCCTGAGAGTTTATCTTATTTTTTATTTGTTTATTTAAATGAAGTCGACCAGTTGCCTGCCCTTCCTTCCAATATCCGTCACCGAGACAACCTGAACAAAGTTCTGAGGTCGACCTTGTAAAGATAAGGATTCACGTCTCTCTGCTGTTTACCTTTGCTCCTGCGCGCACTGCCCTTCTCTCCACATTTATGTGTTTGTTTGTTTGTCTATCTAATCTTTTGGGTTTTTATTTCTAATGAGTTCGACCAGTTGTCTATTTATTATTTTTTTTACTACGCATCAAGCTGTGCTGCTTGTCTTTGCTCCTGTGTGCTCGCGCACTCTCGCCTTTTCCACTTATTTTTATTTTTGATTTATTTTTGATTTATTTTGTCAATTTTTTTAAAAAATACGCATCGTGCTGTGCTGTTTGTGTTTGCTTGAGTGCATTCGCGCGCTCTCGCTTTCTCCACTTTACAATTATTTTGTTATTATTTATCTATTCCTGAGAGTTTATCTTATTTTTTATTTGTTTATTTAAATGAAGTCGACCAGTTGCCTGCCCTTCCTTCCATTATCCGTCACCGAGACAAACTGAATAAAGTTCTGAAGTCGAACTTGTAAAGATAAGGATTGGGGTCTGTCTGCTGTTTACCTTTGCTCCTGCGCGCACTGCCCTTCTCTCCACATTTATGTGTTTGTTTGTTTGTCTATCTAATCTTTTGGGTTTTTATTTCTAATGAGGTCGACCAGTTGTCTATTTATTATTTTTTTTACTACGCATCAAGCTGCGCTGCTTGTCTTTGCTCCTGTGTGCTCTCGCACTCTCGCCTTTTCCACTTATATTTATTTTTGATTTATTTTTGATTTATTTTGTCAATTTAAAAAAAAAATACGCCTCGTGCTGTGCTGTTTGTGTTTGCTTGAGTGCATTCGCGCGCTCTCGCTTTCTCCACTTTACAATTTTTTTGTTATTATTTATCTATTCCTGAGAGTTTATCTTATTTTTTATTTGTTTATTTAAATGAAGTCGACCAGTTGCCTGCCCTTCCTTCCATTATCCGTCACCGAGACAAACTGAACAAAGTTCTGAGGTCGACCTTGTAAAGATAAGGATTCAGGTCTGTCTGCTGTTTACCTTTGCTCCTGCGCTCACTGCCCTTCTCTCCACATTTATGTGTTTGTTTGTTTGTCTATCTAATCTTTTGGGTTTTTATTTCTAATGAGGTCGACCAGTTGTCTATTTATTATTTTTTTTACTACGCATCAAGCTGCGATGCTTGTCTTTGCTAATGTGTGCTCGCGCACTCTCTCCTTTTCCACTTATTTTTATTTTTGATTAATTTTTGATTTATTTTGTCAATTTAAAAAAAATAGGCATCGTGCTGTGCTGTTTGTGTTTGCTTGAGTGCATTCGCGCTCTCTCGCTTTCTCCACTTTACAATTTTTTGTTATTATTTATCTATTCCTGAGAGTTTATCTTATTTTTTATTTGTTTATTTAAATGAAGTCGACCAGTTGCCTGCCCTTCCTTCCATTATCCGTCACCGAGACAAACTGAACAAAGTTCTGAGGTCGACCTTGTAAAGATAAGGATTCAGGTCTGTCTGCTGTTTACCTTTGCTCCTGCGCTCACTGCCCTTCTCTCCACATTTATGTGTTTGTTTGTTTGTCTATCTAATCATTTGGGTTTTTATTTCTAATGAGGTCGACCAGTTGTCTATTTATTATTTTTTTTACTACGCATCAAGCTGCGCTGCTTGTCTTTGCTCCTGTGTGCTCGCGCACTCTCGCCTTTTCCACTTATTTTTATTTTTGATTTATTTTTGATTTATTGTGTCAATTTAAAAAAAATACGCATCGTGCTGTGCTGTTTCTGTTTGCTTGAGTTCATTCGCACGCTCTCGCTTTCTCCACTTTACAATTTTTTTGTTATTATTTATCTATTCCTGAGAGTTTATCTTATTTTTTATTTGTTTATTTAAATGAAGTTGACCAGTTGCCTGCCCTTCCTTCCATTATCCGTCACCGAGAGAAACTGAACAAAGTTCTGAGGTCGACCTTGTAAAGATAAAGATTCAGGTCTGTCTGCTGTTTACCTTTGCTCCTGCGCGCACTGCCCTTCTCTCCACATTTATGTGTTTGTTTGTTTGTCTATCTAATCTTTTGGGTTTTTATTTCTAATGAGGTCGACCAGTTGTCTATTTATTATTTTTTTTACTACGCATCAAGCTGCGCTGCTTGTCTTTGCTCCTTTGTGCTCGCGCACTCTCGCCTTTTCCACTTATTTTTATTTTTGATTTATTTTGTCAATTTCAAAAAAAAATACGCATCGTGCTGTGCTGTTTGTGTTTGCTTGAGTGCATTCGCGCGCTCTCGCTTTCTCCACTTTACAATTTTTTTGTTATTATTTATCTATTCCTGAGAGTTTATCTTATTTTTTATTTGTTTATTTAAATGAAGTCGACCAGTTGCCTGCCCTTCCTTCCATTATCCGTCACCGAGACAAACTGAACAAAGTTCTGAGGTCGACCCTGTAAAGACAAGGATTCAGGTCTGTCTGCTGTTTACCTTTGCTCCTGCGCGCACTGCCCTTCTCTCCACATTTATGTGTTTGTTTGTTTGTCTATCTAATCTTTTGGGTTTTTATTTCTAATGTGGTCGACCAGTTGTCTATTTATTATTTTATTTACTACGCATCAAGCTGCGCTGCTTGTCTTTGCTCCTGTGTGCTCGCGCACTCTCGCCTTTTCCACTTATTTTTATTTTTGATTTATTTTTGATTTATTTTGTCAATTTAAAAAAAAATACGCATCGTGCTGTGCTGTTTGTGTTTGCTTGAGTGCATTCGCGCGCTCTCGCTTTCTCCACTTTACAATTTTTTTGTTATTATTTATCTATTCCTGAGAGTTTATCTTATTTTTTATTTGTTTATTTAAATGAAGTCGACCAGTTGCCTGCCCTTCCTTCCATTATCCGTCACCGAGACAAACTGAACAAAGTTCTGAGGTCGACCTTGTAAAGATAAGGATTCAGGTCTGTGTGCTGTTTACCTTTGCTCCTGCACGCACTGCCCTTCTCTCCACATTTATGTGTTTGTTTGTTTGTCTATCTAATCTTTTGGGTTTTTATTTCTAATGAGGTCGACCAGTTGTCTATTTATTATTTTTTTTACCACGCATCAAGCTGCGCTGCTTGTCTTTGCTCCTGTGTGCTCTCGCACTCGCGCCTTTTCCACTTATTTTTATTTTTGATTTATTTTTGATTTATTTTGTCAATTTAAAAAAATACGCATATTTCTGTGCTGTTTGTGTTTGCTTGAGTGCATTCGCGCGCTCTCGCTTTCTCCACTTTACAATTTTTTTGTTATTATTTATCTATTCCTGAGAGTTTATCTTATTTTTTATTTGTTTATTTAAATGAAGTCGACCAGTTGCCTGCCCTTCCTTCCATTATCCGTCACCGAGACAAACTGAACAAAGTTCTGAGGTCGACCTTGTAAAGATAAGGATTCAGGTCTGTCTGCTGTTTACCTTTGCTCCTGCCCGCACTGCCCTTCTCTCCACATTTATGTGTTTGTTTGTTTGTCTATCTAATCTTTTGGGTTTTTATTTCTAATGAGGTCGACCAGTTGTCTATTTATTATTTTTTTTACCACGCATCAAGCTGCGCTGCTTGTCTTTGCTCCTGTGTGCTCGCGCACTCTCGCCTTTTCCACTTATTTTTATTTTTGATTTATTTTTGTTTTATTATGTCAATTTAAAAAAAAAATACGCATCGTGCTGTGCTGTTTGTGTGTGCTTGAGTGCATTCGCGCGCTCTCGCTTTCTCCACTTTACAATTTATTTGTTATTATTAATCTATTCCTGAGAGTTTATCTTATTTTTTATTTGTTTATTTAAATGAAGTCGACCAGTTGCCTGCCCTTCCTTCCAATATCCGTCACCGAGACAACCTGAACAAAGTTCTGAGGTCGACCTTGTAAAGATAAGGATTCACGTCTCTCTGCTGTTTACCTTTGCTCCTGCGCGCACTGCCCTTCTCTCCACATTTATGTGTTTGTTTGTTTGTCTATCTAATCTTTTGGGTTTTTATTTCTAATGAGGTCGACCAATTGTCTATTTATTATTTTTTTTACTACGCATCAAGCTGCGCTGGTTGTCTTTGCTCCTGTGTGCTCGCGCACTCTCGCCTTTTCCACTTATTTTTATTTTTGATTTATTTTTGTTTTTTTTTGTCAATTTTTAAAAAAAATACGCATCGTGCTGTGCTGTTTGTGTTTGCTTGAGTGCATTCGCGCGCTCTCGCTTTCTCCACTTTACAATTTTTTTTTTATTATTTATCTATTCCTGAGAGTTTATCTTATTTTTTATTTGTTTATTTAAATGAAGTCGACCAGTTGCCTGCCCTTCCTTCCATTATCCGTCACCGAGACAAACTGAGCAAAGTTCTGAGGTCGACCTTGTAAAGATAAGGATACAGGTCTGTCTGCTGTTTACCTTTGCTCCTGCCCTCACTGCCCTTCTCTCCACATTTATGTGTTTGTTTGTTTGTCTATCTAATCTTTTGGGTTTTTATTTCTAATGAGGTCGACCAGTTGTCTATTTATTATTTTTTTTACTACGCATCAAGCTGCGCTGCTTGTCTTTGCTCCTGTGTGCTCGCGCACTCTCGCCTTTTCCACTTATTTTTATTTTTGATTTATTTTTGTTTTATTTTGTCAATTTAAAAAAAAATACGCATCGTGCTGTGCTGTTTGTGTTTGCTTGAGTGCATTCGCGCGCTCTCGCTTTCTCCACTTTACAATTTTTTCGTTATTATTTATCTATTCCTGAGAGTTTATCTTATTTTTTATTTGTTTATTTAAATGAAGTCGACCAGTTGCCTGCCCTTCCTTCCATTATCCGTCACCGAGACAAACTGAACAAAGTTCTGAGGTCGACCTTGTAAAGATAAGGATTCAGGTCTGTCTGCTGTTTACCTTTGCTCCTGCCCGCACTGCCCTTCTCTCCACATTTATGTGTTTGTTTGTTTGTCTATCTAAACTTTTGGGTTTTTATTTCTAATGAGGTCGACCAGTTGTCTATTTATTATTTTTTTTACTACGCATCAAGCTGCGCTGCTTGTCTTTGCTCCTGTGTGCTCGCGCACTCTCGCCTTTTCCACTTATTTATATTTTTGATTTATTTTTGTTTTATTTTGTCAATTTTAAAAAAAAATACGCATCGTGCTGTGCTGTTTGTGTTTGCTTGAGTGCATTCGCGCGCTCTCGCTTTCTCCACTTTACAATTTTTTTGTTATTATTTATCTATTCCTGAGAGTTTATCTTATTTTTTATTTGTTTATTTAAATGAAGTCGACCAGTTGCCTGCCCTTCCTTCCATTATCCGTCACCGAGACAAACTGAACAAAGTTCTGAGGTCGACCTTGTAAAGATAAGGATTCAGGTCTGAATGCTGTTTACCTTTGCTCCTGCGCGCACTGCCCTTCTCTCCACATTTATGTGTTTGTTTGTTTTTCTATCTAATCTTTTGGGTTTTTATTTCTAATGAGGTCGACCAGTTGTCTGTTTATTATTTTTTTTACTACGCATCAAGCTGCGCTGCTTGTCTTTGCTCCTGTTTGCTCGCGCACTCTCGCCTTTTCCACTTATTTTTATTTTTGATTTATTTTTGATTTATTTTGTCAATTTTAAAAAAAAAATACGCATCGTGCTGTGCTGTTTGTGTTTGCTTGAGTGCATTCGCGGGCTCTCGCTTTCTCCACTTTACAATTTTTTTGTTATTATTTATCTATTCCTGAGAGTTTATCTTATTTTTTATTTGTTTATTTAAATGAAGTCGACCAGTTGCCTGCCCTTCCTTCCATTATCCGTCACCGAGACAAACTCAACGAAGTTCTGAGGTCGACCTTGTAAAGATAAGGATTCAGGTCTGTCTGCTGTTTACCTTTGCTCCTGCGCGCACTGACCTTCTCTCCACATTTATGTGTTTGTTTGTTTGTCTATCTAATCTTTTGGGTTTTTATTTCTAATGAGGTCGACCAGTTGTCTATTTATTATTTTTTTTACTACGCATCAAGCTGCGCTGCTTGTCTTTGCTCCTGTGTGCTCGCGCACTCTCGCCTTTTCCACTTATTTATATTTTTGATTTATTTTTGTTTTATTTTGTCAATTTAAAAAAAAAATACGCATCGTGCTGTGCTGTTTGTGTTTGCTTGAGTGCATTCGCGCGCTCTCGCTTTCTCCACTTTACTATTTTTTTGTTATTATTTATCTATTCCTGAGAGTTTATCTTATTTTTTATTTGTTTATTTAAATGAAGTCGACCAGTTGCCTGCCCTTCCTTCCATTATCCGTCACCGAGACAAACTGAACAAAGTTCTGAGGTCGACCTTGTAAAGACAAGGATTCAGGTCTGTCTGCTGTTTACCTTTGCTCCTGCCCGCACTGCCCTTCTCTCCACATTTATGTGTTTGTTTGTTTGTCTATCTAATCTTTTGGGTTTTTATTTCTAATGAGGTCGACCAGTTGTCTATTTATTATTTTTTTTACTACGCATCAAGCTGCGCTGCTTGTCTTTGCTCCTGTGTGCTCGCGCACTCTCGCCTTTTCCACTTATTTTTATTTTTGATTTATTTTTGTTTTATTTTGTCAATTTTAAAAAAAAATACGCATCGTGCTGTGCTGTTTCTGTTTGCTTGAGTGCATTCGCGCGCTCTCGCTTTCTCCACTTTACAATTTTTTTGTTATTATTTATCTATTCCTGAGAGTTTATCTTATTTTTTATTTGTTTATTTAAATGAAGTCGACCAGTTGCCTGCCCTTCCTTCCATTATCCGTCACCGAGTCAAACTGAACAAAATTCTGAGGTCGACCTTGTAAAGATAAGGATTCAGGTCTGTCTGCTGTTTACCTTTGCTCCTGCCCGCACTGCCCTTCTCTCCACATTTATGTGTTTGTTTGTTTGTCTATCTAATCTTTTGGGTTTTTATTTCTAATGAGGTCGACCAATTGTCTATTTATTATTTTTTTTACTAGGCATCAAGCTGCGCTGCTTGTCTTTGCTCCTGTGTGCTCGCGCACTCTCGCCTTTTCCACTTATTTTTATTTTTGATTTATTTTTGTTTTATTTTGTCAATTTTAAAAAAAATACGCATCGTGCTGTGCTGTTTGTGTTTGCTTGAGTGCATTCGCGCGCTCTCGCTTTCTCCACTTTACAATTTTTTTGTTATTATTTATCTATTCCTGAGAGTTTATCTTATTTTTTATTTGTTTATTTAAATGAAGTCGACCAGTTGCCTGCCCTTCCTTCCATTATCCGTCACCGAGACAAACTGAACAAAGTTCTGAGGTCGACCTTGTAAAGACAAGGATTCAGGTCTGTCTGCTGTTTACCTTTGCTCCTGCCCGCACTGCCCTTCTCTCCACATTTATGTGTTTGTTTGTTTGTCTATCTAATCTTTTGGGTTTTTATTTCTAATGAGGTCGACCAGTTGTCTATTTATTATTTTTTTTACTACGCATCAAGCTGCGCTGCTTGTATTTGCTCCTGTGTGCTCGCGCACTCTCGCCTTTTCCACTTATTTTTATTTTTGATTTATTTTTGTTTTATTTTGTCAATTTAAAAAAAAAATACGCATCGTGCTGTGCTGTTTCTGTTTGCTTGAGTGCATTCGCGCGCTCTCGCTTTCTCCACTTTACAATTTTTTTGTTATTATTTATCTATTCCTGAGAGTTTATCTTATTTTTTATTTGTTTATTTAAATGAAGTCGACCAGTTGCCTGCCCTTCCTTCCATTATCCGTCACCGAGTCAAACTGAACAAAATTCTGAGGTCGACCTTGTAAAGATAAGGATTCAGGTCTGTCTGCTGTTTACCTTTGCTCCTGCCCGCACTGCCCTTCTCTCCACATTTATGTGTTTGTTTGTTTGTCTATCTAATCTTTTGGGTTTTTATTTCTAATGAGGTCGACCAATTGTCTATTTATTATTTTTTTTACTAGGCATCAAGCTGCGCTGCTTGTCTTTGCTCCTGTGTGCTCGCGCACTCTCGCCTTTTCCACTTATTTTTATTTTTGATTTATTTTTGTTTTATTTTGTCAATTTAAAAAAAATACGCATCGTGCTGTGCTGTTTGTGTTTGCTTGAGTGCATTCGCGCGCTCTCGCTTTCTCCACTTTACAATTTTTTTGTTATTATTTATCTATTCCTGAGAGTTTATCTTATTTTTTATTTGTTTATTTAAATGAAGTCGACCAGTTGCCTGCCCTTCCTTCCATTATCCGTCACCGAGACAAACTGAACAAAGTTCTGAGGTCGACCTTGTAAAGATAAGGATTCAGGTCTGTCTGCTGTTTACCTTTGCTCCTGCGCGCACTGCCCTTCTCTCCACATTTATGTGTTTGTTTGTTTGTCTATCTAATCTTTTGGGTTTTTATTTCTAATGAGGTCGACCAGTTGTCTATTTATTATTTTTTTTACTACGCATCAAGCTGCGCTGCTTGTCTTTGCTCCTGTGTGCTCGCGCACTCTCGCCTTTTCCACTTATTTTTATTTTTGATTTATTTTTGATTTATTTTGTCAATTTAAAAAAAATACGCATCGTGCTGTGCTGTTTCTGTTTGCTTGAGTGCATTCGCACGCTCTCGCTTTCTCCACTTTACAATTTTTTTGTTATTATTTATCTATTCCTGAGAGTTTATCTTATTTTTTATTTGTTTATTTAAATGAAGTCGACCAGTTGCCTGCCCTTCCTTCCATTATCCGTCACCGAGACAAACTGAACAAAGTTCTGAGGTCGACCTTGTAAAGATAAGGATTCGGGTCTGTCTGCTGTTTACCTTTGCTCCTGCGCGCACTGCCCTTCTCTCCACATTTATGTGTTTGTTTGTTTGTCTATCTAATCTTTTGGGTTTTTATTTCTAATGAGGTCGACCAGTTGTCTATTTATTATTTTTTTTACTACTCATCAAGCTGCGCTGCTTGTCTTTGCTCCTGTGTGCTCGCGCATTCTCGCCTTTTCCACTTATATTTATTTTTGATTTATTTTTGATTTATTTTGTCAATTTTAAAAAAAAATACGCATCGTGCTGTGCTGTTTGTGTTTGCTTGAGTGCATTCGCGCGCTCTCGCTTTCTCCACTTTACAATTTTTTTGTTATTATTTATCTATTCCTGAGAGTTTATCTTATTTTTTATTTGTTTATTTAAATGAAGTCGACCAGTTGCCTGCCCTTCCTTCCATTATCCGTCACCGAGACAAACTGAACAAAGTTCTGAGGTCGACCTTGTAAAGATAAGAATTCAGGTCTGTCTGCAGTTTACCTTTGCTCCTGCGCTCACTGCCCTTCTCTCCACATTTATGTGTTTGTTTGTTTGTCTATCTAATCTTTTGGGTTTTTATTTCTAATGAGGTCGACCAATTGTCTATTTATTATTTTTTTTACTACGCATCAAGCTGCGCTGCTTGTCTTTGCTCCTGTGTGCTCGCGCACTCTCTCCTTTTCCACTTATTTCTATTTTTGATTAATTTTTGATTTATTTTGTCAATTTAAAAAAAAATACGCATCGTGCTGTGCTGTTTGTGTTTGCTTGAGTGCATTCGCGCGCTCTCGCTTTCTCCACTTTACAATTTTTTTGTTATTATTTATCTATTCCTGAGAGTTTATCTTATTTTTTATTTGTTTATTTAAATGAAGTCGACCAGTTGCCTGCCCTTCCTTCCATTATCCGTCACCGAGCAAACTGAAGAAAGTTCTGAGGTCGAGCTTGTAAAGATAAGGATTCAGGTCTGTCTTCTGTTTACCTATGCTCCTGACCGCACTGCCCTTCTCTCCACATTTATGTGTTTGTTTGTTTGTCTATCTAATCTTTTGGGTTTTTATTTCTAATGAGGTCGACCATTGTCTATTTATTATTTTTTTTACTACGCATCAAGCTGCGCTGCTTGTCTTTGCTCCTGTGTGCTCGCGCACTCTCGCCTTTTACACTTATTTTTATTTTTGATTTATTTTTGATTTATTTTGTCAATTTCAAAAAAATACGCATCGTGCTGTGCTGTTTGTGTTTGCTTGAGTGCATTCGCGCGCTCTCGCTTTCTCCACTTTACAATTTTTTTGTTATTATTTATCTATTCCTGAGAGTTTATCTTATTTTTTATTTGTTTATTTAAATGAAGTCGACCAGTTGCCTGCCCTTCCTTCCATTATCCGTCACCGAGACAAACTGAACAAAGTTCTGAGGTCGACCCTGTAAAGACAAGGATTCAGGTCTGTCTGCTGTTTACCTTTGCTCCTGCGCGCACTGCCCTTCTCTCCACATTTATGTGTTTGTTTGTTTGTCTATCTAATCTTTTGGGTTTTTATTTCTAATGAGGTCGACCAGTTGTCTATTTATTATTTTTTTTACTACGCATCTAGCTGCGCTGCTTGTCTTTGCTCCTTTGTGCTCGCGCACTCTCGCCTTTTCCACTTATTTTTATTTTTGATTTATTTTGTCAATTTCAAAAAAAAATACGCATCGTGCTGTGCTGTTTGTGTTTGCTTGAGTGCATTCGCGCGCTCTCGCTTTCTCCACTTTACAATTTTTTTGTTATTATTTATCTATTCCTGAGAGTTTATCTTATTTTTTATTTGTTTATTTAAATGAAGTCGACCAGTTGCCTGCCCTTCCTTCCATTATCCGTCACCGAGACAAACTGAACAAAGTTCTGAGGTCGACCCTGTAAAGACAAGGATTCAGGTCTGTCTGCTGTTTACCTTTGCTCCTGCGCGCACTGCCCTTCTCTCCACATTTATGTGTTTGTTTGTTTGTCTATCTAATCTTTTGGGTTTTTATTTCTAATGTGGTCGACCAGTTGTCTATTTATTATTTTTTTTACTACGCATCAAGCTGCGCTGCTTGTCTTTGCTCCTGTGTGCTCGCGCACTCTCGCCTTTTCCACTTATTTTTATTTTTGATTTATTTTTGATTTATTTTGTCAATTTAAAAAAAAATACGCATCGTGCTGTGCTGTTTGTGTTTGCTTGAGTGCATTCGCGCGCTCTCGCTTTCTCCACTTTACAATTTTTTTGTTATTATTTATCTATTCCTGAGAGTTTATCTTATTTTTTATTTGTTTATTTAAATGAAGTCGACCAGTTGCCTGCCCTTCCTTCCATTATCCGTCACCGAGACAAACTGAACAAAGTTCTGAGGTCGACCTTGTAAAGATAAGGATTCAGGTCTGTGTGCTGTTTACCTTTGCTCCTGCACGCACTGCCCTTCTCTCCACATTTATGTGTTTGTTTGTTTGTCTATCTAATCTTTTGGGTTTTTATTTCTAATGAGGTCGACCAGTTGTCTATTTATTATTTTTTTTTACCACGCATCAAGCTGCGCTGCTTGTCTTTGCTCCTGTGTGCTCTCGCACTCGCGCCTTTTCCACTTATTTTTATTTTTGATTTATTTTTGATTTATTTTGTCAATTTAAAAAAAATACGCATATTTCTGTGCTGTTTGTGTTTGCTTGAGTGCATTCGCGCGCTCTCGCTTTCTCCACTTTACAATTTTTTTGTTATTATTTATCTATTCCTGAGAGTTTATCTTATTTTTTATTTGTTTATTTAAATGAAGTCGACCAGTTGCCTGCCCTTCCTTCCATTATCCGTCACCGAGACAAACTGAACAAAGTTCTGAGGTCGACCTTGTAAAGATAAGGATTCAGGTCTGTCTGCTGTTTACCTTTGCTCCTGCCCGCACTGCCCTTCTCTCCACATTTATGTGTTTGTTTGTTTGTCTATCTAATCTTTTGGGTTTTTATTTCTAATGAGGTCGACCAGTTGTCTATTTATTATTTTTTTTACCACGCATCAAGCTGCGCTGCTTGTCTTTGCTCCTGTGTGCTCGCGCACTCTCGCCTTTTCCACTTATTTTTATTTTTGATTTATTTTTGTTTTATTATGTCAATTTAAAAAAAAAATACGCATCGTGCTGTGCTGTTTGTGTGTGCTTGAGTGCATTCGCGCGCTCTCGCTTTCTCCACTTTACAATTTATTTGTTATTATTAATCTATTCCTGAGAGTTTATCTTATTTTTTATTTGTTTATTTAAATGAAGTCGACCAGTTGCCTGCCCTTCCTTCCAATATCCGTCACCGAGACAACCTGAACAAAGTTCTGAGGTCGACCTTGTAAAGATAAGGATTCACGTCTCTCTGCTGTTTACCTTTGCTCCTGCGCGCACTGCCCTTCTCTCCACATTTATGTGTTTGTTTGTTTGTCTATCTAATCTTTTGGGTTTTTATTTCTAATGAGGTCGACCAATTGTCTATTTATTATTTTTTTTACTACGCATCAAGCTGCGCTGCTTGTCTTTGCTCCTGTGTGCTCGCGCACTCTCGCCTTTTCCACTTATTTTTATTTTTGATTTATTTTTGTTTTTTTTGTCAATTTTTAAAAACAATACGCATCGTGCTGTGCTGTTTGTGTTTGCTTGAGTGCATTCGCGCGCTCT
>NW_025957713.1:0-56086 GCF_023159225.1 Perognathus longimembris pacificus
GATGCGTATTGTTTTTTTAAAATTGACAAAATAAATCAAAAATAAAAATAAGTGGAAAAGGCGAGAGTGCACGAGCACACAGGAGCAAAGACAAGCAGCGCAGCTTGATGCGTAGTAAAAAAAATAATAAATAGACAACTGGTCGACCTCATTAGAAACAAAAACCCAAAAGATTAGATGGACAAACAAACAAACACATAAATGTGGAGAGAAGGGCAGTGCGCCCAGGAGCAAAGGTAAACAGCAGACAGACCTGAATCCTTATCTTTACAAGGTCGACCTCAGAACTTTGTTCAGTTTGTCTCGGTGACGGATAATGAAAGGAAGGGCAGGCAACTGGTCGACTTCATTTAAACAAACAAATAAAAAATAAGATAAACTCTCAGGAATAGATAAATAATAACAAAAAAATTGTAAAGTGGAGAAAGCGAGAGCGCGCGAATGCACTCAAGCAAACACAAACAGCACAGCACGATGCGTATTTTTTTTTAAATTGACAAAATAAATCAAAAATAAATCACAAATAAAAATAAGTGGAAAAGGCGAGAGTGCGCGAGCACACAGGAGCAAAGACAAGCAGCGCAGCTTGATGCGTAGTAAAAAAATAATAAATAGACAACTGGTCGACCTCATTAGAAATAAAAACCCAAAAGATTAGATAGACAAACAAACAAACACATAAATGTGAGAGAAGGGGAGTGCGCGCAGGAGCAAAGGTAAACAGCAGACAGACCTGAATCCTTATCTTTACAAGGTCGACCTCCGAACTTTGTTCAGTTTGTCTCGGGGACGGATAATGGAAGGAAGGGCAGGCAACTGGTCGACTTCATTTAAATAAACAAATAAAAAATAAGATAAACTCTCAGGAATAGATAATAATAACAAAAAAATTGTAAAGTGGAGAAAGCGAGAGCGTGCGAATGCACTCAAGCAAACACAAACAGCACAGCACGATGCGTATTTTTTTTAAAATTGACAAAATAAATCAAAAATAAATCACAAATAAAAATAAGTGGAAAAGGCGATAGTGCGCGAGCACACAGGAGAAGACAAGCAGCGCAGCTTGATGCGTAGTAAAAAAAATAGTAAATAGACAACTGGTCGACCTCATTAGAAATAAAAACCCAAAAGATTAGATAGACAAACAAACAAACACATAAATGTGGAGAGAAGGGCAGTGCGCGCAGGAACAAAGGTAAACAGCAGACAGACCTGAATCCTTATCTTTACAAGGTCGACCTCAGAACTTTGTTCAGTTTGTCTCGGTGACGGATAATGGAAGGAAGGGCAGGCAACTGGTCGACTTCATTTAAATAAACAAATAAAAAATAAGATAAACTCTCAGGAATAGATAAATAATAACAAAAAAATTGTAAAGTGGAGAAAGCAAGAGCGCGCGAATGCACTCAAGCAAACACAAACAGCACAGCACGATGCGTATTTTTTTTTAAATTGACAAAATAAATCAAAAATAAATCAAAAAAAAATAAGTGGAAAAGGCGAGAGTGCGCGAGCACACAGGAGCAAAGACAAGCAGCGCAGCTTGATGCGTAGTAAAAAAAATAATAAATAGACAACTGGTCGACCTCATTAGAAATAAAAACCCAAAAGATTAGATAGACAAACAAACAAACACATAAATGTGGAGAGAAGGGCAGTGCGCGCAGGAGCAAAGGTAAACAGCAGACAGACCTGAATCCTTATCTTTACAAGGTCGAACTCAGAACTTTGTTCAGTTTGTCTCGGTGACGGATATTGGAAGGAAGGGCAGGCAACTGGTCGACTTCATTTAAATAAACAAATAAAAAATAAGATAAACTCTCAGGAATAGATAAATAATAACAAAAAAATTGTAAAGTGGAGAAAGCGAGAGCGCGCGAATGCACTCAAGCAAACACAAACAGCACAGCACGATGCGTATTTTTTTTAAATTGACAAAATAAATCAAAATAAATCACAAATAAAAATAAGTGGAAAAGGCGAGAGTGCGCGAGCACACAGGAGCAAAGACAAGCAGCGCAGCTTGATGCGTAGTAAAAAAAATAATAAATAGACAACTGGTCGACCTCATTAGAAATAAAAACCCAAAAGATTAGATAGACAAACAAACAAACACATAAATGTGGAGAGAAGGGCAGTGCGCACAGGAGAAAAGGTAAACAGCAGACAGACCTGAATCCTTATCTTTACAAGGTCGACCTCAGAACTTTGTTCAGTTTGTCTCGGTGACGGATAATGGAAGGAAGGGCAGGCAACTGGTCGACTTCATTTAAATAAACAAATAAAAATAAGATAAACTCTCAGGATAGATAAATAATAACAAAAAAATTGTAAAGTGGAGAAAGCGAGAGCGCGCGAATGCACTCAAGCAAACACAAACAGCACAGCACAATACGTATTTTTTTTAAAATTGACAAAATAAATCAAAAATAAATCAAAAATAAAAATAAGTGGAAGAGGCGAGAGTGCGCGAGCACACAGGAGCAAAGACAAGCAGCGCAGCTTGATGCGTAGTAAAAAAAATAATAAATAGACAACTGGTCGACCTCATTAGAAATAAAAACCCAAAAGATTAGATAGACAAACAAACAAACACATAAATGTGGAGAGAAGGGCAGTGCGCGCAGGAGCAAAGGTAAACAGCAGACAGACCTGAATCCTTATCTTTACAAGGTCGACCTCAGAACTTTGTTCAGTTTGTCTCGGTGACGGATAATGGAAGGAAGGGCAGGCAACTGGTCGACTTCATTTAAATAAACAAATAAAAAATAAGATAAACTCTCAGGAATAGATAAATAATAACAAAAAAAATTGTAAAGTGGAGAAAGCGAGAGCACGCGAATGCACTCAAGCAAACACAAACAGCACAGCACGATGCGTATTTTTTTTAAATTGACAAAATAAATAAAAAATAAATCAAAAATAAAATAAGTGGAAAAGGCGAGAGTGCGCGAGCACACAGGAGCAAAGACATGCAGTGCAGCTTGATGCGTATTAAAAAAATAATAAATAGACAACTGGTCGACCTCATTAGAAATAAAAACCCAAAAGATTAGATAGACAAACAAACAAACACATAAATGTGGAGAGAAGGGACGTACGCGCAGGAGCAAAGGTAAACAGCAGACAGACCTGAATCCTTATCTTTACAAGGTCGACCTCAGAACTTTGTTCAGTTTGTCTCGGTGACGGATAATGGAAGGAAGGGCAGGCAACTGGTCGACTTCATTTAAATAAACGAATAAAAATAAGATAAACTCTCAGGAATAGATAAATAATAACAAAAAAATTGTAAAGTGGAGAAAGCGAGAGCGCGCGAATGCACTCAGGCAAACACAAACAGCACAGCACGATGCGTATTTTTTTTTTTAAATTGACAAAATAAATCAAAAATAAAAATAAGTGGAAAAGGCGAGAGTGCGCGAGCACACAGGAGCAAAGACAAGCAGCGCAGCTTGATGCGTAGTAAAAGAAATAATAAATAGACAACTGGTCGACCTCATTAGAAATAAAAACCCAAAAGATTAGATAGACAAACAAACAAACACATAAATGTGGAGAGAAGGGCAGTGCGCGCAGGAGCAAAGGTAAACAGCAGACAGAACTGAATCCTTATCTATACAAGGTCGACCTCAGAACTTTGTTCAGTTTGTCTCGGTGACGGATAATGGAAGGAAGGGCAGGCAACTGGTCGACTTCATTTAAATAAACAAATAAAAAATAAGATAAACTCTCAGGAATAGATAAATAATAACAAAAAAATTGTAAAGTGGAGAAAGCGAGAGCGCGCGAATGCACTCAAGCAAACACAAACAGCACAGCACGATGCGTATTGTTTTTTTAAAATTGACAAAATAAATCAAAAATAAAAATAAGTGGAAAAGGCGAGAGTGCACGAGCACACAGGAGCAAAGACAAGCAGCGCAGCTTGATGCGTAGTAAAAAAAATAATAAATAGACAACTGGTCGACCTCATTAGAAACAAAAACCCAAAAGATTAGTTGGACAAACAAACAAACACATAAATGTGGAGAGAAGGGCAGTGCGCGCAGGAGCAAAGGTAAACAGCAGACAGACCTGAATCCTTATCTTTACAAGGTCGACCTCAGAACTTTGTTCAGTTTGTCTCGGTGACGGATAATGGAAGGAAGGGCAGGCAACTGGTCGACTTCATTTAAATAAACAAATAAAAAATAAGATAAACTCACGAATAGATAAATAATAACAAAATTTGTAATGTGGAGAAAGCGAGAGCGCGTGAATGCACTCAAGAAAACACAAACAGCACAGCACGATGCGTATTTTTTTTTAAAATTGACAAAATAAATCAAAAATAAATCAAAAATAAAAATAAGTGGAAAGGCGAGAGTGCGCGAGCACACAGGAGCAAAGACAAGCAGCACAGCATGATGCGTAGTAAAAAAATAATAAATAGACAACTGGTCGACCTCATTAGAAATAAAAACCCAAAAGATTAGATAGACAAACAAACAAACACATAAATGTGGAGAGAAGGGCAGTGCGCCCAGGAGCAAAGGTAAACAGCAGACAGACCTGAATCCTTATCTTTACAAGGTCGACCTCAGAACTTTGTTCAGTTTGTCTCGGTGACGGATAATGAAAGGAAGGCAGGCAACTGGTCGACTTCATTTAAACAAACAAATAAAAAATAAGATAAACTCTCAGGAATAGATAAATAATAACAAAAAAATTGTAAAGTGGAGAAAGCGAGAGCGCGCGAATGCACTCAAGCAAACACAAACAGCACAGCACGATGCGTATTTTTTTTTAAATTGACAAAATAAATCAAAAATAAATCAAAAATAAAAATAAGTGGAAAAGGCGAGAGTGCGCGAGCACACAGGAGCAAAGACAAGCAGCGCAGCTTGATGCGTAGTAAAAAAAATAATAAATAGACAACTGGTCGACCTCATTAGAAATAAAAACCCAAAAGATTAGATAGACAAACAAACAAACACATAAATGTGGAGAGAAGGGCAGTGCGCGCAGGAGCAAAGGTAAACAGCAGACAGACCTGAATCCTTATCTTTACAAGGTCGACCTCCGAACTTTGTTCAGTTTGTCTCGGGGACGGATAATGGAAGGAAGGGCAGGCAACTGGTCGACTTCATTTAAATAAACAAATAAAAAATAAGATAAACTCTCAGGAATAGATAAATAATAACAAAAAAATTGTAAAGTGGAGAAAGCGAGAGCGTGCGAATGCACTCAAGCAAACACAAACAGCACAGCACGATGCGTATTTTTTTTAAAATTGACAAAATAAATCAAAAATAAATCACAAATAAAAATAAGTGGAAAAGGCGAGAGTGCGCGAGCACACAGGAGAAGACAAGCAGCGCAGCTTGATGCGTAGTAAAAAAAATAGTAAATAGACAACTGGTCGACCTCATTAGAAATAAAAACCCAAAAGATTAGATAGACAAACAAACAAACACATAAATGTGGAGAGAAGGGCAGTGCGCGCAGGAACAAAGGTAAACAGCAGACAGACCTGAATCCTTATCTTTACAAGGTCGACCTCAGAACTTTGTTCAGTTTGTCTCGGTGACGGATAATGGAAGGAAGGGCAGGCAACTGGTCGACTTCATTTAAATAAACAAATAAAAAATAAGATAAACTCTCAGGAATAGATAAATAATAACAAAAAAATTGTAAAGTGGAGAAAGCAAGAGCGCGCGAATGCACTCAAGCAAACACAAACAGCACAACACGATGCGTATTTTTTTTAAATTGACAAAATAAATCAAAAATAAATCAAAAATAAAAATAAGTGGAAAAGGCGAGAGTGCGCGAGCAGACAGGAGCAAAGACAAGCAGCGCAGCTTGATGCGTAGTAAAAAAAATAATAAATAGACAACTGGTCGACCTCATTAGAAATAAAAACCCAAAAGATTACATAGACAAACAAACAAACACATAAATGTGGAGAGAAGGGCAGTGCGTGCAGGAGCAAAGGTAAACAGCAGACAGACCTGAATCCTTATCTTTACAAGGTCGACCTCAGAACTTTGTTCAGTTTGTCTCGGTGACGGATAATGGAAGGAAGGGCAGGCAACTGGTCGACTTCATTTAAATAAACAAATAAAAAATAAGATAAACTCTCAGGAATAGATAAATAATAACAAAAAAATTGTAAAGTGGAGAAGCGAGGAGCGCGCGAATGCACTCAAGCAAACAGAAACAGCACAGCACGATGCGTATTTTTTTTTAAATTGACAAAATAAATCAAAAATAAATCAAAAATAAAAATAAGTGGAAAAGGCGAGAGTGCGCGAGCACACAGGAGCAAAGACAAGCAGCGCAGCTTGATGCGTAGTAAAAAAAATAATAAATAGACAACTGGTCGACCTCATTAGAAATAAAAACCCAAAAGATTAGATAGACAAACAAACAAACACATAAATGTGGAGAGAAGGGCAGTGCGCGCAGGAGCAAAATTCAACAGCAGACAGACCTGAATCCTTATCTTTACAAGGTCGACCTCAGAACTTTGTTCAGTTTGTCTCGGTGACGGATAATGGAAGGAAGGGCAGGCAACTGGTCGACTTCATTTAAATAAACAAATAAAAAATAAGATAAACTCTCAGGAATAGATAAATAATAACAAAAAAATTGTAAAGTGGAGAAAGCGAGGAGCGCGCGATTGCACTCAAGCAAACACAAACTGCACAGCACGATGCGTATTTTTTTTAAAATTGACAAAATAAAGCAAAAATAAATCAAAAATAAAAATAAGTGGAAAAGGCGAGAGTGGGTGAGCACACAGGAGCAAAGACAAGCAGCGCAGCTTGATGTGTAGTAAAAAAATAATAAATAGACAACTGGTCGACCTCATTAGAAATAAAAACCCAAAAGATTAGATAGACAAACAAACAAACACATAAATGTGGAGAGAAGGGGCAGTGCGCGCAGGAGCAAAGGTAAACAGCAGACAGACCTGAATCCTTATCTTTACAAGGTCGACCTCAGAACTTTGTTCAGTTTGTCTCGGTGACGGATAATGGAAGGAAGGGCAGGCAACTGGTCGACTTCATTTAAATAAACAAATAAAAAATAAGATAAACTCTCAGGAATAGATAAATAATAACAAAAAAATTGTAAAGTGGAGAAAGCTAGAGCGCGCGAATGCACTCAAGCAAACACAAACAGCACACCACGATGCGTATTTTTTTTTTAAAATTGACAAAATAAATCAAAAATAAAAATAAGTGGAAAAGGCGAGAGTGCGTGAGCACACAGGAGCAAGACAAGCAGCGCAGCTTGATGCGTAGTAAAAAAAATAATAAATAGACAACTGGTCGACCTCATTAGAAATAAAAACCCAAAAGATTAGATAGACAAACAAACAAACACATAAATGTGGAGAGAAGGGCAGTGCGCGCAGGAGCAAAGGTAAACAGCAGACAGACCTGAATCCTTATCTTTACAAGGTCGACCTCAGAACTTTGTTCAGTTTGTCTCGGTGACGGATAAAGGAAGGAAGGGCAGGCAACTGGTCGACTTCATTTAAATAAACAAATAAAAAATAAGATAAACTCTCAGGAATAGATAAATAATAACAAAAACATTGTAAAGTGGAGAAAGCGAGAGCGCGCGAATGCACTCAAGCAAACACAAACGGCACAGAACGATGCGTATTTTTTTTTAAATTGACAAAATAAATCAAAAATAAATCAAAAATAAAAATAAGTGGGAAAGGCGAGAGTGCGCGAGCACACAGGAGCAAAGACAAGCAGCGCAGCTTGATGCGTAGTGAAAAAAATAATAAATAGACAACTGGTCGACCTCATTAGAAATAAAAACCCAAAAGATTAGATAGACAAACAAACAAACACATAAATGTGGAGAGAAGGGCAGTGCGCGCAGGAGCAAAGGTAAACAGCAGACAGACCTGAATCCTTATCTTTACAAGGTCGACCTCAGAACTTTGTTCAGTTTGTCTCGGTGACGGATAATGGAAGGAAGGGCAGGCAACTGGTCGACTTCATTTAAATAAACAAATAAAAAATAAGATAAACTCTCAGGAATAGATAAATCATAACAAAAAAATTGTAAAGTGGAGAACGCGAGAGCGCGCGAATGCACTCAAGCAAACACGAACAGCACAGCACGATGCGTATTTTTTTTAAATTGACAAAATTAATCAAAAATAAATCAAAAATAAAAATAAGTGGAAAAGGCGAGAGTGCGCGAGCACACAGGAGCAAAGACAAGCAGCGCAGCTTGATGCGGAGTTAAAAAAAATAATAAATAGACAACTGGTCGACATCATTAGAAATAAAAACCCAAAAGATTAGATAGACAAACAAACAAACACATAAATGTGGAGAGAAGGGGCAGTGCGCACAGGAGCAAAGGTAAACAGCAGACAGACCTGAATCCTTATCTTTACAAGGTCGACCTCAGAACTTTGTTCAGTTTGTCTCGGTGACGGATAATGGAAGGAAGGGCAGGCAACTGGTCGACTTCATTTAAATAAACAAATAAAATATAAGATAAACTCTCAGGAATAGATAAATAATAACAAAAAAATTGTAAAGTGGAGAAAGTGAGAGCGCGCGAATGCACTCAAGCAAACACAAACAGCACAGCACGATGAGTATTTTTTTTTAAAATTGACAAAATAAATCAAAAATAAATCAAAAATAAAAATAAGTGGAAAAGGCGAGAGTGCGTGAGCACACAGGAGCAAAGACAAGCAGCGCAGCTTGATGCGTAGTAAAAAAAATAATAAATAGACAACTGGTCGACCTCATTAGAAATAAAAACCCAAAAGATTAGATAGACAAACAAACAAACACATAAATGTGGAGAGAAGGGCAGTGCGCCCAGGAGCAAAGGTAAACAGAAAACAGACCTAGATCCTTATATTTACAAGGTCGACCTCAGAACTTTGTTCAGTTTGTCTAGGTGACGGATAATGGAAGGAAGGGCAGGCAACTGGTCGACTTCATTTAAATAAACAAATAAAAAATAAGATAAACTCTCAGGAATAGATAAATAATAACAAAAAAATTGTAAAGTGGAGAAAGCTAGAGCGCGCGAATGCACTCAAGCAAACACAAACAGCACACCACGATGCGTTTTTTTTTTTAAAATTGACAAAATAAATCAAAAATAAAAATAAGTGGAAAAGGCGAGAGTGCGTGAGCACACAGGAGCAAATTCAAGCAGCGCAGCTTGATGCGTAGTAAAAAAAATAATAAATAGACAACTGGTCGACCTCATTAGAAATAAAAACCCAAAAGATTAGATAGACAAACAAACAAACACATAAATGTGGAGAGAAGGGCAGTGCGCGCAGGAGCAAAGGTAAACAGCAGACAGACCTGAATCCTTATCTTTACAAGGTCGACCTCAGAACTTTGTTCAGTTTGTCTCGGTGACGGATAAAGGAAGGAAGGGCAGGCAACTGGTCGACTTCATTTAAATAAACAAATAAAAAATAAGATAAACTCTCAGGAATAGATAAATAATAACAAAAACATTGTAAAGTGGAGAAAGCGAGAGCGCGCGAATGCACTCAAGCAAACACAAACGGCACAGAACGATGCGTATTTTTTTTTAAATTGACAAAATAAATCAAAAATAAATCAAAAATAAAAATAAGTGGGAAAGGCGAGAGTGCGCGAGCACACAGGAGCAAAGACAAGCAGCGCAGCTTGATGCGTAGTGAAAAAAATAATAAATAGACAACTGGTCGACCTCATTAGAAATAAAAACCCAAAAGATTAGATAGACAAACAAACAAACACATAAATGTGGAGAGAAGGGCAGTGCGTGCAGGAGCAAAGGTAAACAGCAGACAGACCTGAATCCTTATCTTTACAAGGTCGACCTCAGAACTTTGTTCAGTTTGTCTCGGTGACGGATAATGGAAGGAAGGGCAGGCAACTGGTCGCCTTCATTTAAATAAACAAATAAAAAATGAGATAAACTCTCAGGAATAGATAAATAATAACAAAAAAATTGTAAAGTGGAGAAAGCGAGAGCGCGCGAATGCACTCAAGCAAACACAAACAGCACAGCACGATGCGTATTTTTTTTTAAAAATTGACAAAATAAATCAAAAATAAATCAAAAATAAAAATAAGTGGAAAAGGCGAGAGTGCGCGAGCACACAGGAGCAAAGACAAGCAGCGCAGCTTGATGCGTAGTAAAAAAAATAATAAATAGACAACTGGTCGACCTCATTAGGAATAAAAACCCAAAAGATTAGATAGACAAACAAACACATAAATGTGAAGAGAAGGGCAGTGCGCGCAGGAGCAAAGGTAAACAGCAGACAGACCTGAATCCTTATCTTTACAAGGTCGACCTCAGAACTTTGTTAAGTTTGTCTCGGTGACGGATAATGGAAGGAAGGGCAGGCAACTGGTCGACTTCATTTAAAAAAACAAATAAAAAATAAGATAAACTCTCAGGAATAGATAAATAATAACAAAAAAATTGTAAAGTGGAGAAATCTAGAGCGCGCGAATGAACTCAAGCAAACAGAAACAGCACAGCACGATGCGTATTTTTTTTAAATTGACAAAATAAATCAAAAATAAATCAAAAATAAAAATAAGTGGAAAAGGCGAGAGTGCGTGAGCACACAGGAGCAATGACAAGCAGCGCAGCTTGATGCGTAGTAAAAAAAATAATAAATAGACAACTGGTCGACCTCATTAGAAATAAAAACCCAAAAGATTAGATAGACAAACAAACAAACACATAAATGTGGAGAGAAGGGCAGTGTGCACAGGAGCAAAGGTAAACAGCAGACAGACCTGAATCCTTATCTTTACAAGGTCGACCTCAGAACTTTGTTCAGTTTGTCTCGGTGACGGATAATGGAAGGAAGGGCAGGCAACTGGTCGACTTCATTTAAATAAATAAATAAAAAATAAGATAAACTCTCAGGAATAGATAAATAATAACAAAAAAATTGTAAAGTGGAGAAAGGGAGAGCGCGCGAATGCACTCAAGCAAACACAAACAGCACAGCACGATGCGTATTTTTTTTAAATTGACAAAATAAATCAAAAATAAATCAAAAATAAAAATAAGTGGAAAAAGCGAGAGTGCGCGAGCACACAGGAGCAAAGACAAGCAGCGCAGCTTGATGCGTAGTAAAAAAAATAATAAATAGACAACTGGTCGACCTCATTAGAAATAAAAACCCAAAAGATTAGATAGACAAACAAACAAACACATAAATGTGGAGAGAAGGGCAGTGCGCGCAGGAGCAAAGGTAAACAGCAGACAGACCTGAATCCTTATCTTTACAAGGTCGACCTCACAACTTTGTTCAGTTTGTCTCGGTGACGGATAATGGAAGGAAGGGCAGGCAACTGGTCGACTTCCTTTAAATAAACAAATAAAAAATAAGATAAACTCTCAGGAATAGATAAAAAATAACAAAAAAATCATAAAGTGGAGAAAGCGAGAGCGCGCGAATGCACTCAAGCAAACACAAACAGCACAGCACGATGCGTATTTTTTTTTAAATTGACAAAATAAATCAAAAATAAATCAAAAATAAAAATAAGTGGAAAAGGCGAGAGTGCGCGAGCACACAGGAGCAAAGACAAGCAGCGCAGCTTGATGCGTAGTAAAAAAAATAATAAATAGACAACTGGTCGACCTCATTAGAAATAAAAACCCAAAAGATTAGATAGACAAACAAACAAACACATAAATGTGGAGAGAAGGGCAGTGCGCACAGGAGCAAAGGTAAACAGCAGACAGACCTGAATCCTTATCTTTACAAGGTCGACCTCAGAACTTTGTTCAGTTTGTCTCGGTGACGGATAATGGAAGGAAGGGCAGGCAACTGGTCGACTTCATTTAAATAAACAAATAAAATATAAGATAAACTCTCAGGAATAGATAAATAATAACAAAAAAATTGTAAAGTGGAGAAAGTGAGAGCGCGCGAATGCACTCAAGCAAACACAAACAGCACAGCACGATGAGTATTTTTTTTTAAAATTGACAAAATAAATCAAAAATAAATCAAAAATAAAAATAAGTGGAAAAGGCGAGAGTGCGTGAGCACACAGGAGCAAAGACAAGCAGCGCAGCTTGATGCGTAGTAAAAAAAATAATAAATAGACAAATGGTCGACCTCATTAGAAATAAAAACCCAAAAGATTAGATAGACAAACAAACAAACACATAAATGTGGAGAGAAGGGCAGTGCGCCCAGGAGCAAAGGTAAACAGAAAACAGACCTAGATCCTTATATTTACAAGGTCGACCTCAGAACTTTGTTCAGTTTGTCTAGGTGACGGATAATGGAAGGAAGGGCAGGCAACTGGTCGACTTCATTTAAATAAACAAATAAAAAATAAGATAAACTCTCAGGAATAGATAAATAATAACAAAAAAATTGTAAAGTGGAGAAAGCTAGAGCGCGCGAATGCACTCAAGCAAACACAAACAGCACACCACGATGCGTATTTTTTTTTTAAAATTGACAAAATAAATCAAAAATAAAAATAAGTGGAAAAGGCGAGAGTGCGTGAGCACACAGGAGCAAAGACAAGCAGCGCAGCTTGATGCGTAGTAAAAAAAATAATAAATAGACAACTGGTCGACCTCATTAGAAATAAAAACCCAAAAGATTAGATAGACAAACAAACAAACACATAAATGTGGAGAGAAGGGCAGTGCGCGCAGGAGCAAAGGTAAACAGCAGACAGACCTGAATCCTTATCTTTACAAGGTCGACCTCAGAACTTTGTTCAGTTTGTCTCGGTGACGGATAAAGGAAGGAAGGGCAGGCAACTGGTCGACTTCATTTAAATAAACAAATCAAAAATAAGATAAACTCTCAGGAATAGATAAATAATAACAAAAACATTGTAAAGTGGAGAAAGCGAGAGCGCGCGAATGCACTCAAGCAAACACAAACGGCACAGAACGATGCGTATTTTTTTTAAATTGACAAAATAAATCAAAAATAAATCAAAAATAAAAATAAGTGGGAAAGGCGAGAGTGCGCGAGCACACAGGAGCAAAGACAAGCAGCGCAGCTTGATGCGTAGTGAAAAAAATAATAAATAGACAACTGGTCGACCTCATTAGAAATAAAAACCCAAAAGATTAGATAGACAAACAAACAAACACATAAATGTGGAGAGAAGGGCAGTGCGTGCAGGAGCAAAGGTAAACAGCAGACAGACCTGAATCCTTATCTTTACAAGGTCGACCTCAGAACTTTGTTCAGTTTGTCTCGGTGACGGATAATGGAAGGAAGGGCAGGCAACTGGTCGCCTTCATTTAAATAAACAAATAAAAAATGAGATAAACTCTCAGGAATAGATAAATAATAACAAAAAAATTGTAAAGTGGAGAAAGCGAGAGCGCGCGAATGCACTCAAGCAAACACAAACAGCACAGCACGATGCGTATTTTTTTTTAAAAATTGACAAAATAAATCAAAAATAAATCAAAAATAAAAATAAGTGGAAAAGGCGAGAGTGCGCGAGCACACAGGAGCAAAGACAAGCAGCGCAGCTTGATGCGTAGTAAAAAAAATAATAAATAGACAACTGGTCGACCTCATTAGGAATAAAAACCCAAAAGATTAGATAGACAAACAAACAAACACATAAATGTGAAGAGAAGGGCAGTGCGCGCAGGAGCAAAGGTAAACAGCAGACAGACCTGAATCCTTATCTTTACAAGGTCGACCTCAGAACTTTGTTCAGTTTGTCTCGGTCACGGATAATGGAAGGAAGGGCAGGCAACTGGTCGACTTCATTTAAAAAAACAAATAAAAAATAAGATAAACTCTCAGAATAGATAAATAATAACAAAAAAATTGTAAAGTGGAGAAATCTAGAGCGCGCGAATGAACTCAAGCAAACAGAAACAGCACAGCACGATGCGTATTTTTTTTAATTGACAAAATAAATCAAAAATAAATCAAAAATAAAAATAAGTGGAAAAGGCGAGAGTGCGTGAGCACACAGGAGCAATGACAAGCAGCGCAGCTTGATGCGTAGTAAAAAAAATAATAAATAGACAACTGGTCGACCTCATTAGAAATAAAAACCCAAAAGATTAGATAGGCAAACAAACAAACACATAAATGTGGAGAGAAGGGCAGTGTGCACAGGAGCAAAGGTAAACAGCAGACAGACCTGAATCCTTATCTTTACAAGGTCGACCTCAGAACTTTGTTCAGTTTGTCTCGGTGACGGATAATGGAAGGAAGGGCAGGCAACTGGTCGACTTCATTTAAATAAACAAATAAAAAATAAGATAAACTCTCAGGAATAGATAAATAATAACAAAAAATTGTAAAGTGGAGAAAGGGAGAGCGCGCGAATGCACTCAAGCAAACACAAACAGCACAGCACGATGCGTATTTTTTTTAAATTGACAAAATAAATCAAAAATAAATCAAAAATAAAAATAAGTGGAAAAAGCGAGAGTGCGCGAGCACACAGGAGCAAAGACAAGCAGCGCAGCTTGATGCGTAGTAAAAAAAATAATAAATAGACAACTGGTCGACCTCATTAGAAATAAAAACCCAAAGATTAGATAGACAAACAAACAAACACATAAATGTGGAGAGAAGGGCAGTGCGCGCAGGAGCAAAGGTAAACAGCAGACAGACCTGAATCCTTATCTTTACAAGGTCGACCTCACAACTTTGTTCAGTTTGTCTCGGTGACGGATAATGGAAGGAAGGGCAGGCAACTGGTCGACTTCCTTTAAATAAACAAATAAAAAATAAGATAAACTCTCAGGAATAGATAAATAATAACAAAAAATCATAAAGTGGAGAAAGCGAGAGCGCGCGAATGCACTCAAGCAAACACAAACAGCACAGCACGATGCGTATTTTTTTTTAAATTGACAAAATAAATCAAAAATAAATCAAAATAAAAATAAGTGGAAAAGGCGAGAGTGGGTGAGCACACAGGAGCAAAGACAAGCAGCGCAGCTTGATGCGTAGTAAAAAAAAAATAAAAAGACAACTGGTCGACCTCATTAGAAATAAAAACCCAAAAGATTAGATAGACAAACAAACAAACACATAAATGTGGAGAGAAGTGCAGTGCGCGCAGGAGCAAAGGTAAACAGCAGACAGACCTGAATCCTTATCTTTACAAGGTTGACCTCAGAACTTTGTTCAGTTTCTCTCGGTGACGGATAATGGAAGGAAGGGCAGGCAACTGGTCGACGTCATTTAAATAAACAAATAAAAAATAAGATAAACTCTCAGGAATAGATAAATAATAACAAAAAAATTGTAAAGTGGAGAAAGCGAGCGCGCGCGAATGCACTCAAGCAAACACAACAGCACAGCACGATGCGTATTTTTTTTTAAATTGACAAAATAAATCAAAAATAAATCAAAAATAAAAATAAGTGGGAAAGGCGAGAGTGCGCGAGCACACAGGAGCAAAGACAAGCAGCGCAGCTTGATGCGTAGTAAAAAAAATAATAAATAGAGAACTGGTCGACCTCATTAGAAATAAAAACCCAAAAGATTAGATAGAAAAACAAACACATAAATGTGGAGAGAAGGGCAGTGCGCGCAGGAGCAAAGGTAAACAGCAGACAGACCTGAATCCTTATCTTTACAAGTTCGACCTCACAACTTTGTTCAGTTTGTCTCGGTGACGGATAATGGAAGGAAGGGCAGGCAACTGGTCGACTTCCTTTAAATAAACAAATAAAAAATAAGATAAACTCTCAGGAATAGATAAATAATAACAAAAAAATCGTAAAGTGGAGAAAGCGAGAGCACGCGAATGCACTCAAGCGAACACAAACAGCACAGCACGATGCGTATTTTTTTTAAATTGACAAAATAAATCAAAAATAATTCAAAAATAAAAATAAGAGGGGAAGGCGAGAGTGCGCGAGCACACAGGAGCAAAGACAAGCAGCGCAGCTTGATGCGTAGTAAAAAAAATAATAAATAGACAACTGGTCGACCTCATTAGAAATAAAAACCCAAAAGATTAGATAGACAAACAAACAAACATATAAATGTGGAGAGAAGGGCAGTGCGCGCAGGAGCAAAGGTAAACAGCAGACAGACTTGAATCCTTATCTTTACAAGGTCGACCTCAGAACTTTGTTCAGTTTGTCTCGGTGACGGATAATGGAAGGAAGGGCAGGCAACTGGTCGACTTCATTTAAATAAACAAATAAAAAATAAGATAAACTCTCAGGAATAGATAAATAATAACAAAAAAATTGTAAAGTGGAGAAAGCAAGAGCGCGCGAATGCACTCAAGCAAACACAAACAGCACAGCACGATGCGCATTTTTTTTTAAATTGACAAAATAAATCAAAAATAAATCAAAAATAAAAATAAGTGGAAAAGGCGAGAGTGCGCGAGCACACAGGAGCAAAGACAAGCAGCGCAGCTTGATGCGTAGTAAAAAAAATAATAAATAGAAAACTGGTCGACCTCATTAGAAATAAAAACACAAAAGATTAGATAGACAAACAAACAAACACATAAATGTGGAGAGAAGGGCAGTGCGCGCAGGAGCAAAGGTAAACAGCAGACAGACCTGAATCCTTATCTTTACAAGGTCGACCTCAGAACTTTGTTCAGTTTGTCTCGGTGACGGATAATGGAAGGAAGGGCAGGCAACTGGTCGACTTCATTTAAATAAACCAATAAAAATAAGATAAACTCTCAGGAATAGATAAATAATAACAAAAAAATTGTAAAGTGGAGAAAGCGAGAGCGCGCGAATGCACTCAAGCAAACAGAAACAGCACAGCACGATGCGTATTTTTTTTTAAATTTGACAAAATAAATCAAAAATAAAAATAAGTGGAAAAGGCGAGAGTGCGCGAGCACACAGGAGCAAAGACAAGCAGCGCAGCTTGATGCGTAGTAAAAAAAATAATAAATAGAGAACTGGTCGACCTCATTAGAAATAAAAACCCAAAAGATTAGATAGAAAAACAAACACATAAATGTGGAGAGAAGGGCAGTGCGCGCAGGAGCAAAGGTAAACAGCAGACAGACCTGAATCTTTATCTTTACAAGTTCGACCTCACAACTTTGTTCAGTTTGTCTCGGTGACGGATAATGGAAGGAAGGGCAGGCAACTGGTCGACTTCCTTTAAATAAACAAATAAAAAATAAGATAAACTCTCAGGAATAGATAAATAATAACAAAAAAATCGTAAAGTGGAGAAAGCGAGAGCGCGCGAATGCACTCAAGCGAACACAAACAGCACAGCACGATGCGTATTTTTTTTAAATTGACAAAATAAATCAAAAATAATTCAAAATAAAAATAAGAGGGAAGGCGAGAGTGCGCGAGCACACAGGAGCAAAGACAAGCAGCGCAGCTTGATGCGTAGTAAAAAAAATAATAAATAGACAACTGGTCGACCTCATTAGAAATAAAAACCCAAAAGATTAGATAGACAAACAAACAAACACATAAATGTGGAGAGAAGGGCAGTGCGCGCAGGAGCAAAGGTAAACAGCAGACAGACCTGAATCCTTATCTTTACAAGGTCGACCTCAGAACTTTGTTCAGTTTGTCTCGGTGACGGATAATGGAAGGAAGGGCAGGCAACTGGTCGACTTCATTTAAATAAACAAATAAACAATAAGATAAACTCTCAGGAATAGATAAATAATAACAAAAAAATTGTAAAGTGGAGAAAGCGAGAGCGCGCGAATGCACTCAAGCAAACACAAACAGCACAGCACGATGCGCATTTTTTTTAAATTGACAAAATAAATCAAAAATAAATCAAAAATAAAAATAAGTGGAAAAGGCGAGAGTGCGCGAGCACACAGGAGCAAAGACAAGCAGCGCAGCTTGATGCGTAGTAAAAAAAATAATAAATAGAAAAAACTGGTCGACCTCATTAGAAATAAAAACACAAAAGATTAGATAGACAAACAAACAAACACATAAATGTGGAGAGAAGGGCAGTGCGCGCAGGAGCAAAGGTAAACAGCAGACAGACCTGAATCCTTATCTTTACAAGGTCGACCTCAGAACTTTGTTCAGTTTGTCTCGGTGACGGATAATGGAAGGAAGGGCAGGCAACTGGTCGACTTCATTTAAATAAACCAATAAAAAATAAGATAAACTCTCAGGAATAGATAAATAATAACAAAAAAATTGTAAAGTGGAGAAAGCGAGAGCGCGCGAATGCACTCAAGCAAACAGAAACAGCACAGCACGATGCGTATTTTTTTTAAATTTGACAAAATAAATCAAAAATAAAAATAAGTGGAAAAGGCGAGAGTGCGCGAGCACACAGGAGCAAAGACAAGCAGCGCAGCTTGATGCGTAGTAAAAAAAATAATAAATAGACAACTGGTCGACCTCATTAGAAATAAAAACCTAAAAGATTACACAGACAAAAAAACAAACACATAAATGTGGATAGAAGGGAAGTGCACGCAGGAGCAAAGGTAAACAGCAGACAGACCTGAATCCTTATCTTTACAAGGTCGACCTCAGAACTTTGTTCAGTTTGTCTCGGTGACGGATAATGGAAGGAAGGGCAGGCAACTGGTCGACTTCATTTAAATAAACAAATAAAAAATAAGATAAACTCTCAGGAATAGATAAATAATAACAAAAAAATTGTAAAGTGGAGAAAGCGAGAGCGCGCGAATGCACTCAAGCAAACACAAACAGCACAGCACGATGCGCATTTTTTTTAAAATTGACAAAATAAATCAAAAATAAATCAAAAATAAAAATAAGTGGAAAAGGCGAGAGTGCGCGAGCACACAGGAGCAAAGACAAGCAGCGCAGCTTGATGCGTAGTAAAAAAAATAATAAATAGACAACTGGTCGACCTCATTAGAAATAAAAACCCAAACGATTAGATAGACAAACAAACAAACACATAAATGTGGAGAGAAGGGCAGTGCGCGCAGGAGCAAAGGTAAACAGCAGACAGACCTGAATGCTTATCTTACAAGGTCGACCTCAGAACTTTGTTCAGTTTGTCTCGGTGACGGATAATGGAAGGAAGGGCAGACAACTGGACGACTTCATTTAAATAAACAAATAAAAAATAAGATAAACTCTCAAGAATATATAAATAATAAGAAAAAAAATTGTAAAGTGGAGAAAGCGAGAGCGCGCGAATGCACTCAAGCAAACACAAACAGCACAGCACGATGCGTATTTTTTTTTAAATTGACAAAATAAATCAAAAATAAATCAAAAATAAAAATAAGTGGAAAAGGCGAGAGTGCGCGAGCACACAGGAGCAAAGACAAGCAGCGCAGCTTGATGCGTAGTAAAAAAAATAATAAATAGACAACTGGTCGACCTCATTAGAAATAAAAACCCAAAAGATTAGATAGACAAACAAACAAACACATAAATGTTGAGAGAAGGGCAGTGCGCGCAGGAGCAAAGGTAAACAGCAGACAGACCTGAATCCTTATCTTTACAAGGTCGACCTCAGAACTTTGTTCAGTTTGTCTCGGTGACGGATAATGGAAGGAAGGGCAGGCAACTGGTCGACTTCATTTAAATAAACAAATAAAAAATAAGATAAACTCTCAGGAATAGATAAATAATAACAAAAAAATTGTAAAGTGGAGAAAGCGAGAGCGTGCGAATGCACTCAAGCAAACACAAACAGCACAGCACGATGCGTATTTTTTTTAAATTGACAAAATAAATCAAAAATAAATCAAATATAAAAATAAGTGGAAAAGGCGAGAGTGCGCGAGCACACAGGAGCAAAGACAAGCAGCGCAGCTTGATGCGTAGTAAAAAAATAATAAATAGACAACTGGTCGACCTCATTAGAAATAAAAACCCAAAAGATTAGATAGACAAACAAACAAACACATAAATGTGGAGAGAAGGGCAGTGCGCGCAGGAGCAAAGGTAAACAGCAGACAGACATGAATCCTTATCTTTACAAGGTCGACCTCAGAACTTTGTTCAGTTTGTCTCGGTGACGGATAATGGAAGGAAGGGCAGGCAACTGGTCGACTTCATTTAAATAAACAAATAAAAAATAAGATAAACTCTCAGGAATAGATAAATAATAACAAAAAAATTGTAAAGTGGAGAAAGCGAGAGCGCGCGAATGCACTCAAGCAAACACAAACAGCACAGCACGATGCGTATTTTTTTTTAAATTGACAAAATAAATCAAAATAAATCAAAAATAAAAATAAGTGGAAAAGGCGAGAGTGCGCGAGCACACAGGAGCAAAGACAAGCAGCGCAGCTTGATGCGTAGTAAAAAAAATAATAAATAGACAACTGGTCGACCTCATTAGAAATAAAAACCCAAAAGATTAGATAGACAAACAAACAAACACATAAATGTGGAGAGAAGGCAGTGCGTGCAGGAGCAAAGGTAAACAGCAGACAGACCTGAATCCTTATCTTTACAAGGTCGACCTCAGAAATTTGTTCACTTTGTCTCGGTGACGGATAATGGAAGGAAGGGCAGGCAACTGGTCGACTTCATTTAAATAAACAAATAAAAAATAAGATAAACTCTCAGGAATAGATAAATAATAACAAAAAAATTGTAAAGTGGAGAAAGCGAGAGCGCGCGAATGCACTCAAGCAAACAGAAACAGCACAGCACGATGCGTATTTTTTTTAAATTGACAAAATAAATCAAAAATAAATCAAAAATAAAATAAGTGGAAAAGGCGAGAGTGCGCGAGCACACAGTAGCAAAGACAAGCAGCGCAGCTTGATGCGTAGTAAAAAAAATGATAAATAGACAACTGGTCGACCTCATTAGAAATAAAAGCCCAAAAGATTAGATAGACAAACAAACAAACACATAAATGTGGAGAGAAGGGCAGTGGCGCGCAGGAGCAAAGGTAAACAGCAGACAGACCTGAATCCTTATCTTTACAAGGTTGACCTAAGAACATTGTTCAGTTTGTCTCGGTGACGGATAATGGAAGGAAGGGCATGCAACTGGTCGACTTCATTTAAATAAACAAATAAAAAATAAGATAAACTCTCAGGAATAGATAAATAATAACAAAAAAATTGTAAAGTGGAGAAAGCGAGAGCGCGCGAATGCACTCAAGCAAACACAAACAGCACAGCACGATGCGTATTTTTTTTAAATTGACAAAATAAATCAAAAATAAATCAAAAATAAAAATAAGTGGAAAAGGCGAGAGTGCGCGAGCACACAGGAGCAAAGACAAGCAGCGCAGCTTGATGCGTAGTAAAAAAAATAATAAATAGACAACTGGTCGACCTCATTAGAAATAAAAACCCAAAAGATTAGATAGACAAACAAACAAGCACATAACAGTGGAGAGAAGGGCAGTGCGCGCAGGAGCAAAGGTAAACAGCAGACAGACCTGAATCCTTATCTTTACAAGGTCGACCTCCGAACTTTGTTCAGTTTGTCTCGGTGACGGATAATGGAAGGAAGGGCAGGCAACTGGTCCACTTCATTTAAATAAACAAATAAAAAGTAAGATAAACTCTCAGGAATAGATAAATAATAACAAAAAAATTGTAAAGTGGAAAAAGCGAGAGCGCGCGAATGCACTCAAGCAAACACAAAACAGCACAGCACGATGCGTATTTTTTTTTAAAATTGACAAAATAAATAAAAAATAAAAATAAGTGGAAAAGGCGAGAGTGCGCGAGCACACAGGAGCAAAGACAATCAGCGCAGCTTGATGCGTAGTAAAAAAAATAATAAATAGACAACTGGTCGACCTCATTAGAAATAAAACCCAAAAGATTAGATAGACAAACAAACAAACACATAAATGTGGAGAGAAGGGCAGTGCGCGCAGGAGAAAAGGTAAACAGCAGACAGACCTGAATCCTTATCTTTACAAGGTCGACCTCAGAACTTTGTTCAGTTTGTCTCGGTGACGGATAATGGAAGGAAGGGCAGGCAACTGGTCGACTTCATTTAAATAAACAAATAAAAAATAAGATAAACTCTCAGGAATAGATAAATAATAACAAAAAAATTGTAAAGTGGAGAAAGCGAGAGCGCGCGAATGCACTCAAGCAAACACAAACAGCACAGCACGATGCGTATTTTTTTTTAAAACTGACAAAATAAATCAAAAATAAATAAAAAATAAAAATAAGTGGAAAAGGCGAGAGTGCGCGAGCACACAGGAGCAAAGACAAGCAGCGCAGCTTGATGCGTAGTAAAAAAAAAATAATAATAGACAACTGGTCGACCTCATGAGAAATAAAAACCCAAAAGATTAGATAGAAAAACAAACAAACACATAAATGTGGAGAGAAGGGCAGTGCGCGCAGGAGCAAAGGTAAACAGCAGACAGACCTGAATCCTTATCTTTACAAGGTCGACCTCAGAACTTTGTTCAGTTTGTCTCGGTGACGGATAATGGAAGGAAGGGCAGGCAACTGGTCGACTTCATTTAAATAAACAAATAAAAAATAAGATAAACTCTCAGGAATAGATAAATAATCACAAAAAAAATGTAAAGTGGAGAAAGCAAGAGCGCGCGAATGCACTCAAGCAAACACAAACAGCACAGCACGATGCGTATTTTTTTTAAAATTGACAAAATAAATCAAAAATAAATCAAAAATAAAAATAAGTGGAAAAGGCGAGAGTGCGCGAGCACACAGGAGCAAAGACAAGCAGCGCAGCTTGATGCGTAGTAAAAAAAATAATAAATAGACAACTGGTCGACCTCATTAGAAATAAAAACCCAAAAGATTAGATAGACAAACAAACAAACACATAAATGTGGAGAGAAGGGCAGTGCGCGCAGGAGCAAAGGTAAACAGCAGACAGACCTGACTCCTTATCTTTACAAGGTCGACCTTAGAACTTTGTTCAGTTTGTCTCGGTGACGGATAATGGAAGGAAGGGCAGGCAACTGGTCGACTTCATTTAAATAAACAAATAAAAAATAAGATAAACTCTCAGGAATAGATAAATAATAACAAAACAATTGTAAAGTGGAGAAAGCGAGATCGCGCGAATGCACTCAAGCAAACACAAACAGCACAGCACGATGCGTATTTTTTTTAAATTGACAAAATAAATCAAAAATAAATCAAAAATAAAAATAAGTGGAAAAGGCGAGAGTGCGCGAGCACACAGGAGCAAAGACAAGCAGCCCAGCTTGATGCGTAGTAAAAAATTTAATAAATAGACAACTGGTCGACCTCATTAGAAATCAAAACCCAAAAGATTAGATAGACAAACAAACAAACACATAAATGTGGAGAGAAGGGCAGTGCGCGCAGGAGCAAAGGTAAACAGCAGACAGACCTGAATCCTTATCTTTACAAGGTCGACCTCAGAACTTTGTTCAGTTTGTCTCGGTGACGGATAATGGAAGGAAGGGCAGGCAACTGGTCGACTTCATTTTAATAAACAAATAAAATATAAGATAAACTCTCAGGAATAGATAAATAATAACAAAAAAATTGTACAGTGGAGAAAGTGAGAGCGCGCGAATGCACTCAAGCAAACACAAACAGCACAGCACGATGAGTATTTTTTTTTAAAATTGACAAAATAAATCAAAAATAAATCAAAAATAAAAATAAGTGGAAAAGGCGAGAGTGCGTGAGCACACAGGAGCAAAGACAAGCAGCGCAGCTTGATGCGTAGTAAAAAAAATAATAAATAGACAACTGGTCGACCTCATTAGAAATAAAATCCAAAAGATTAGATAGACAAACAAACAAACACATAAATGTGGAGAGAAGGGCAGTGCGCCCAGGAGCAAAGGTAAACAGAAAACAGACCTGAATCCTTATCTTTACAAGGTCAACCTCAGAACTTTGTTCAGTTTGTCTCGGTGACGGATAATGGAAGGAAGGGCAGGCAACTGGTCGACTTCATTTAAATAAACAAATAAAAAATAAGATAAACTCTCAGGAATAGATAAATAATAACAAAAAAATTGTAAAGTGGAGAAAGCTAGAGCGCGCGAATGCACTCAAGCAAACACAAACAGCACACCACGATGCGTATTTTTTTTAAAATTGACAAAATAAATCAAAAATAAATCAAAAATAAAAATAAGTGGAAAAGGCGAGAGTGCGTGAGCACACAGGAGCAAAGACAAGCAGCGCAGCTTGATGCGTAGTAAAAAAAATAATAAATAGACAACTGGTCGACCTCATTAGAAATAAAAACCCAAAAGATTAGATAGACAAACAAACAAACACATAAATGTGGAGAGAAGGGCAGTGCGCGCAGGAGCAAAGGTAAACAGCAGACAGACCTGAATCCTTATCTTTACAAGGTCGACCTCAGAACTTTGTTCAGTTTGTCTCGGTGACGGATAAAGGAAGGAAGGGCAGGCAACTGGTCGACTTCATTTAAATAAACAAATAAAAAATAAGATAAACTCTCAGGAATAGATAAATAATAACAAAAAATTGTAAAGTGGAGAAAGCGAGAGCGCGCGAATGCACTCAAGCAAACACAAACAGCACAGCACGATGGGTATTTTTTTTTAAATTGACAAAATAAATCAAAAATAAATCAAAAATAAAAATAAGTGGAAAAGGCGAGAGTGCGCGAGCACACAGGAGCAAAGACACGCAGCACAGCTTGATGCGTAGTAAAAAAATAATAAATAGACAACTGGTCGACCTCATTAGAAATAAAAACCCAAAAGATTAGATAGACAAACAAACAAACACATAAATGTGGAGAGAAGGGCAGTGTGCGCAGGAGCAAAGGTAAACAGCAGTCAGACCTGAATCCTTATCTTTACAAGGTCGACCTCAGAACTTTGTTCAGTTTGTCTCGGTGACGGATAATGGAAGGAAGGGCAGGCAACTGGTCAACTTCATTTAAATAAACAAATAAAAAATAAGATAAACTCTCAGGAATAGATAAACAATAACAAAAAAATTGTAAAGTGGAGAAAGCGAGAGCGCGCGAATGCACTCAAGCAAACACAAACAGCACAGCACGATGCGTATTTTTTCAATTGACAAAATAAATCAAAAATAAATCAAAAATAAAAATAAGTGGAAAAGGCGAGAGTGCGCGAGCACACAGGAGCAAAGACAAGCAGCGCAGCTTGATGAGTAGTAAAAAAAATAATAAATAGACAACTGGTCGACCTCACTAGAAATAAAAACCCAAAAGATTAGATAGACAAACAAACAAACACTAAATGTGGAGAGAAGGGCAGTGCGCGCAGGAGCAAAGGTAAACAACAGACAGACCTGAATCCTTATCTTTACAAGGTCGACCTCACAACTTTGTTCAGTTTGTCTCGGTGACGGATAATGGAAGGAAGGGCAGGCAACTGGTCGAGTTCATTTAAATAAAAAAATAAGAAATAAGATAAACTCTCAGGATTTGATAAATAATAATAAAAAAATTGTAAGTGGAGAAAGCGAGATCGCGCGAATGCACTCAAGCAAACACGAACAGCACAGCACGATGCGTATTTTTTTTTTAAATTGACAAAATAAATCAAAAATAAATCAAAAATAAAAATAAGTGGAAAAGGCGAGATGTGCGCGAGCACACAGGAGCAAAGACAAGCAGCGCAGCTTGATGCGGAGTTAAAAAAAATAATAAATAGACAACTGGTCGACATCATTAGAAATAAAAACCCAAAAGATTAGATAGACAAACAAACAAACACATAAATGTGGAGAGAAGGGCAGTGCGGGCAGGAGCAAAGGTAAACAGCAGACAGACCTGAATCCTTAACTTTACAAGGTCGACCTCAGAACTTTGTTCAGTTTGTCTCGGTGACGGATAATGGAAGGAAGGGCAGGCAACTGGTCGACTTCATTTAAATAAACAAATAAAAAATAAGATAAACTCTCAGGAATAGATAAATAATAACAAAAAAATTGTAAAGTGGAGAAAGCGAGAGCGCGCTAATGCACTCAAGCAAACACAAACAGCACAGCACGATGCGTATTTTTTTAAAAATTGACAAAATAAATCAAAAATAAATCAAAAATAAAAATAAGTGGAAAAGGCGAGAGTGCGCGAGCCCACAGGAGCAAAGACAAGCAGCGCAGCTTGATGCGTAGTAAAAAAAATAATAAATAGACAACTGGTCGACCTCATTAGAAATCAAAACCCAAAAGATTAGATAGACAAACAAACAAACACATAAATGTGGAGAGAAGGGCAGTGCGCACAGGAGCAAAGGTAAACAGCAGACAGACCTGAATCCTTATCTTTACAAGGTCGACCTCAGAAATTTGTTCAGTTTGTCTCGGTGACGGATAATGGAAGGAAGGGCAGGCAACTGGTCGACTTCATTTAAATAAACAAATAAAATATAAGATAAACTCTCAGGAATAGATAAATAATAACAAAAAATTGTAAAGTGGAGAAAGTGAGAGTGCGCGAATGCACTCAAGCAAACACAAACAGCACAGCACGATGAGTATTTTTTTTTTAAATTTACAAAATAAATCAAAAATAAATCAAAAATAAAAATAAGTGGAATAGGCGAGAGTGCGTGAGCACACAGGAGCAAAGACAAGCAGCGCAGCTTGATGCGTAGTAAAAAAAATAATAAATAGACAACTGGTCGACCTCATTAGAAATAAAAACCCAAAAGATTAGATAGACAAACAAACAAACACATAAATGTGGAGAGAAGGGCAGTGCGCCCAGGAGCAAAGGTAAAAAAAAAAAAAGACCTGAATCCTTATATTTACAAGGTCGACCTCAGAACTTTGTTCAGTTTGTCTCGGTGACGGATAATGGAAGGAAGGGCAGGCAACTGGTCGACTTCATTTAAATAAAAAAATAAAAAATAAGATAAACTCTCAGGAATAGATAAATAATAACAAAAAATTGTAAAGTGGAGAAAGCTAGAGCGCGCGAATGCACTCAAGCAAACACAAACAGCACACCACGATGCGTATTTTTTTTTTAAATTGACAAAATAAATCAAAAGTAAAAATAAGTGGAAAAGGCGGGAGTGCGTGAGCACACAGGAGCAAAGACAAGCAGCGCAGCTTGATGCGTAGTAAAAAAAATAATAAATAGACAACTGGTCGACCTCATTAGAAATAAAAACCCAAAAGATTAGATAGACAAACAAACAAACACATAAATGTGGAGAGAAGGGCAGTGCGCGCAGGAGCAAAGGTAAACAGCAGACAGACCTGAATCCTTATCTTTACAAGGTCGACCTCAGAACTTTGTTCAGTTTGTCTCGGTGACGGATAAAGGAAGGAAGGGCAGGCAACTGGTGGACTTCATTTAAATAAACAAATAAAAAATAAGATAAACTCTCAGGAATAGATAAATAATAACAAAAACATTGTAAAGTGGAGAAAGCGAGAGCGCGCGAATGCACTCAAGCAAACACAAACGGCACAGAACGATGCGTATTTTTTTTTGAATTGACAAAATAAATCAAAAATAAATCAAAAATAAAATAAGTGGGAAAGGCGAGAGTGCGCGAGCACACAGGAGCTAAGACAAGCAGCGCAGCTTGATGCGTAGTAAAAAAAAATAATAAATAGACAACTGGTCGACCTCATTAGAAATAAAAACCCAAAAGATTAGATAGACAAACAAAACAAACACATAAATGTGGAGAGAAGGGCAGTGCGCGCAGGAGCAAAGGTAAACAGCAGACAGACCTGAATCCTTATCTTTACAAGGTCGACCTCAGAACTTTGTTCAGTTTGTCTCGGTGACGGATAATGGAAGGAAGGGCAGGCAACTGGTCGACTTCATTTAAATAAACAAATAAAAAATAAGATAAACTCTCAGGAATAGATAAATAATAACAAAAAAATTGTAAAGTGGAGAAAGCGAGAGCGCGCGAATGCACTCAAGCAAACAGAAACAGCACAGCACGATGCGTATTTTTTTTTAAATTTGACAAAATAAATCAAAAATAAAAATAAGTGGAAAAGGCGAGAGTGCGCGAGCACACAGGAGCAAAGACAAGCAGCGCAGCTTGATGCGTAGTAAAAAAAATAATAAATAGACAACTGGTCGACCTCATTAGAAATAAAAACCTAAAAGATTACACAGACAAACAAACAAACACATAAATGTGGATAGAAGGGCAGTGCACGCAGGAGCAAAGGTAAACAGCAGACAGACCTGAATCCTTATCTTTACAAGGTCGACCTCAGAACTTTGTTCAGTTTGTCTCGGTGACGGATAATGGAAGGAAGGGCAGGCAACTGGTCGACTTCATTTAAATAAACAAATAAAAAATAAGATAAACTCTCAAGAATAGATAAATCATAACAAAAAAATTGTAAAGTGGAGAAAGCGGAGAGCGCGCGAATGCACTCAAGCAACACAAACAGCACAGCACGATGCGTATTTTTTTTAAATTGACAAAATAAATCAAAAAAAAATCAAAAATAAAAATAAGTGGAAAAGGCGAGTGTGCGCGAGCATACAGGAGCAAGGACAAGCAGCCCAGCTTGATGCGTAGTAAAAAAAATAATAAATAGACAACTGGTCGACCTCATTAGAATAAAAACCCAAAAGATTAGATAGACAAACAAACAAACACATAAATGTGGAGAGAAGGGCAGTGCGCGCAGGAGCAAAGGTAAACAGCAGACAGACCTGAATCCTTATCTTTACAAGGTCGACCTCATAACTTTGTTCAGTTTGTCTCGGTGACGGATAATGGAAGGAAGGGCAGGCAACTGGTCGACTTCATTTAAATAAACAAATAAAAAATAACATAAACTCTCAGGAATAGATAAATAATAAAAAAATTGTAAAGTGGAGAAAGCGAGAGCGCGCGAATGCACTCAAGCAAACACAAACAGCACAGCACGATGCGTATTTTTTTTAAAATTGACAAAATAAATCAAAATAAATCAAAAATAAAAATAAGTGGAAAAGGCGAGAGTGCGCGAGCACACAGGAGCAAAGACAAGCAGCGCAGCTTGATGCGTAGTAAAAAAATAATAAATAGACAACTGGTCGACCTCATTAGAAATAAAAATACCCAAAAGATGAGATAGACAAACAAACAAACACATAAATGTGGAGAGAAGGGCAGTGCGCGCAAGATCAAAGGTAAACAGCAGACAGACCTGATTCCTTATCTTTACAAGGTCGACCTCAGAACTTTGTTCAGTTTGTCTCGGTGACGGATAATGGAAGGAAGGGCAGGCAACTGGTCGACTTCATTTAAATAAACAAATAAAAAATAAGATAAACTCTCAGGAATAGATAAATAATAACAAAAAAATGTAAAGTGGAGAAAGCGAGAGACGCGCGAATGCACTCAAGCAAACACAAACAGCACAGCACGATGCGCATTTTTTTTAAATTGACAAAATAAATCAAAAATAAATCAAAAATAAAAATAAGTGGAAAAGGCGAGAGTGCGCGAGCACACATCAGCAAAGACAAGCAGCGCAGCTTGATGCGTAGTAAAAAAAATAATAAATACACAACTGGTCGACCTCATTAGAAATAAAAACCCAAAAGATGAGATAGACAAACAAACAAACACATAAATGTGGAGAGAAGGGCAGTGCGCGCAGGAGCAAAGGTAAACAGCAGACAGACCTGAATCCTTATCTTTACAAGGTCGACCTCAGAACTTGTTCAGTTTGTCTCGGTGACGGATAATGGAAGGAAGGGCAGGCAACTGGTCGACTTCATTTAAATAAAAAAATAAAAAATAAGATAAACTCTCAGGAATAGATAAATAATAACAAAAAAATTGTAACGTGCAGAAAGCGAGAACGCGCGAATGCACTCAAGCAAGCACAAACAGCACAGCACGATGCGTATTTTTTTTTTTAAAATTGGCAAAATAAATCAAAAATAAATCAAAAATAAAAATAAGTGGAAAAGGCGAGAGTGCGCGAGCACACAGGAGCAAAGACAAGCAGCGCAGCTTGATGCGTAGTAAAAAAAATAATAAATAGACAACTGGTCGACCTCATTAGAAATAAAAACCCAAAAGATGAGATAGACAAACAAACAAACACATAAATGTGGAGAGAAGGGCAGTGCGCGCAAGATCAAAGGTAAACAGCAGACAGACCTGATTCCTTATCTTTACAAGGTCGACCTCAGAACTTTGTTCAGTTTGTCTCGGTGACGGATAATGGAAGGAAGGGCAGGCAACTGGTCGACTTCATTTAAATAAACAAATAAAAAATAAGATAAACTCTCAGGAATAGATAAATAATAACAAAAAAATTGTAAAGTGGAGAAAGCGAGAGCGCGCGAATGCACTCAAGCAAACACAAACAGCACAGCACGATGCGCATTTTTTTAAAATTGACAAAATAAATCAAAAATAAATCAAAAATAAAAATAATTGGAAAAGGCGAGAGTGCGCGAGCACACAGGAGCAAAGACAAGCAGCGCAGCTTGATGCGTAGTAAAAAAATAATAAATAGACAACTGGTCGACCTCATTAGAAATAAAAACCCAAACGATTAGATAGACAAACAAACAAACACATAAATGTGGAGAGAAGGGCAGTGCGGGAAGGAGCAAAGGTAAACAGCAGACAGACCTGAATCCTTATCTTTACAAGGTCGACCTCAGAACTTTGTTCAGTTTGTCTCGGTGACGGATAATGGAAGGAAGGGCAGACAACTGGACGACTTCATTTAAATAAACAAATAAAAAATAAGATAAACTCTCAGGAATAGATAAATAATAACAAAAAATTGTAAAGTGGAGGAAAGCGAGAGCGCGCGAATGCACTCAAGCAAACACAAACAGCACAGCACGATGCGCATTTTTTTAAAATTGACAAAATAAATCAAAAATAAATCAAAATAAAAATAAGTGGAAAAGGCGAGAGTGCGCGAGCACACAGGAGCAAAGACAAGCAGCGCAGCTTGATGCGTAGTAAAAAAAAATTATAAATAGACAACTGGTCGACCTCATTAGAAATAAAAACCCAAAAGATTAGATAGACAAACAAACAAACACATAAATGTGGAGAGAAGTGCAGTGCGCGCAGGAGCAAAGGTAAACAGCAGACAGACCTGAATGCTTATCTTTACAAGGTCGACCTCAGAACTTTGTTCAGTTTGTCTCGTTGACGGATAATGGAAGGAAGGGCAGACAACTGGACGACTTCATTTAAATAAACAAATAAAAAATAAGATAAACTCTCAAGAATATATAAATAATAAGAAAAAAAATTGTAAAGTGGAGAAAGCGAGAGCGCGCGAATGCACTCAAGCAAACACAAACAGCACAGCACGATGCGTATTTTTTTTTAAATTGACAAAATAAATCAAAAAAAATCAAAAATAAAAATAAGTGGAAAAGGCGAGTGTGCGCGAGCATACAGGAGCAAGGACAAGCAGCCCAGCTTGATGCGTAGTAAAAAAAATAATAAATAGACAACTGGTCGACCTCATTAGAAATAAAAACCCAAAAGATTAGATAGACAAACAAACAAACACATAAATGTGGAGAGAAGGGCAGTGCGCGCAGGAGCAAAGGTAAACAGCAGACAGACCTGAATCCTTATCTTTACAAGGTCGACCTCAGAACTTTGTTCAGTTTGTCTCGGTGACGGATAATGGAAGGAAGGGCAGGCAACTGGTCGACTTCATTAAATAAACAAATAAAAAATAAGATAAACTCTCAGGAATAGATAAATCATAACAAAAAAATTGTAAAGTGGAGAAATCTAAGGCGCGCGAATGAACTCAAGCAAACACAAACAGCACAGCACGATGCGTATTTTTTTTAAATTGACAAAATAAATCAAAATAAATCAAAAATAAAAATAAGTGGAAAAGGCGAGAGTGCGTGAGCACACAGGAGCAAAGACAAGCAGCGCAGCTTGATGCGTAGTAAAAAAAATAATAAATAGACAACTGGTCGACCTCATTAGAAATAAAAACCCAAAAGATTAGATAGACAAACAAACAAACACATAAACGTGGAGAGAAGGGCAGTGTGCACAGGAGCAAAGGTAAACAGCAGACAGACCTGAATCCTTATCTTTACAAGGTCGACCTCAGAACTTTGTTCAGTTTGTCTCGGTGACGGATAATGGAAGGAAGGGCAGGCAACTGGTCGACTTCATTTAAATAAACAAATAAAAAATAAGATAAACTCTCAGGAATAGATAAATAATAACAAAAAAATTGTAAAGTGGAGAAAGGGAGAGCGCGCGAATGCACTCAAGCAAACACAAACAGCACAGCACGATGCGTATTTTTTTTTAAATTGACAAAATAAATCAAAAATAAATCAAAATAAAAATAAGTGGAAAAAGCGAGAGTGCGCGAGCACACAGGAGCAAAGACAAGCAGCGCAGCTTGATGCGTAGTAAAAAAAATAATAAATAGACAACTGGTCGACCTCATTAGAAATAAAAACCCAAAAGATTAGATAGACAAACAAACAAACACATAAATGTGGAGAGAAGGGCAGTGCGCGCAGGAGCAAAGGTAAACAGCAGACAGACCTGAATCCTTATCTTTACAAGGTCGACCTCAGAACTTTGTTCAGTTTGTCTCGATGACGGATAATGGAAGGAAGGGCAGGCAACTGGTCGACTTCATTTAAATAAACAAATAAAAAAATAAGATAAACTCTCAGGAATAGATAAATAATAACAAAAACATTGTAAAGTGGAGAAAGCGAGAGCGCGCGAATGCACTGAAGCAAACACAAACAGCACAGCACGATGCGTTTTTTTTAAAATTGACAAAATAAATCAAAAATAAATTAAAAATAAAAATAAGTGGAAAAGGCGAGAGTGCGCGAGCACACAGGAGCAAAGACAAGCAGCGCAGCTTGATGCGTAGTAAAAAAAATAATAAATAGACAACTGGTCGACCTCATTAGAAATAAAAACCCAAAAGATTAGATAGACAAACAAACAAACACATAAATGTGGAGAGAAGGGCAGTGCGCGCAGGAGCAAAGGTAAACAGCAGACAGACCTGAATCCTTAACTTTACAAGGTCGACCTCAGAACTTTGTTCAGTTTGTCTCGGTGACGGATAATGAAGGAAGGGCAGGCAACTGGTCGACTTCATTTAAATAAACAAATAAAAAATAACATAAACTCTCAGGAATAGATAAATAATAAAAAAATTGTAAAGTGGAGAAAGCGAGAGCGCGCGAATGCACTCAAGCAAACACAAACAGCACAGCACGATGCGTATTTTTTTTTTAAAATTGACAAAATAAATCAAAAATAAATCAAAAATAAAAATAAGTGGAAAAGGCGAGAGTGGCGCGAGCACACAGGAGCAAAGACAAGCAGCGCAGCTTGATGCGTAGTAAAAAAAAAAAATAAATAGACAACTGGTCGACCTCATTAGAAATAAAAACCCAAAAGATGAGATAGACAAACAAACAAACACATAAATGTGGAGAGAAGGGCAGTGCGCGCAAGATCAAAGGTAAACAGCAGACAGACCTGATTCCTTATCTTTACAAGGTCGACCTCAGAACTTTGTCAGTTTGTCTCGGTGACGGATAATGGAAGGAAGGGCAGGCAACTGGTCGACTTCATTTAAATAAACAAATAAAAAAATAAGATAAACTCTCAGGAATAGATAAATAATAACAAAAAAATTGTAAAGTGGAGAAAGCGAGAGACGCGCGAATGCACTCAAGCAAACACAAACAGCACAGCACGATGCGCATTTTTTTTAAATTGACAAAATAAATCAAAAATAAATCAAAAATAAAAATAAGTGGAAAAGGCGAGAGTGCGCGAGCACACAGGAGCAAAGACAAGCAGCGCAGCTTGATGCGTAGTAAAAAAAATAATAAATACACAACTGGTCGACCTCATTAGAAATAAAAACCCAAAAGATGAGATAGACAAACAAACAAACACATAAATGTGGAGAGAAGGGCAGTGCGCGCAGGAGCAAAGGTAAACAGCAGACAGACCTGAATCCTTATCTTTACAAGGTCGACCTCAGAACTTTGTTCAGTTTGTCTCGGTGACGGATAATGGAAGGAAGGGCAGGCAACTGGTCGACTTCATTTAAATAAACAAATAAAAAATAAGATAAACTCTCAGGAATAGATAAATAATAACAAAAAAATTGTAACGTGCAGAAAGCGAGAACGCGCGAATGCACTCAAGCAAACACAGCACAGCCGATGCGTATTTTTTTTTAGAAATTGGCAAAATAAATCAAAAATAAATCAAAAATAAAAATAAGTGGAAAAGGCGAGAGTGCGCGAGCACACAGGAGCAAAGACAAGCAGCGCAGCTTGATGCGTAGTAAAAAAAATAATAAATAGACAACTGGTCGACCTCATTAGAAATAAAAACCCAAAAGATGAGATAGACAAACAAACAAACACATAAATGTGGAGAGAAGGGCAGTGCGCGCAGATCAAAGGTAAACAGCAGACAGACCTGATTCCTTATCTTTACAAGGTCGACCTCAGAACTTTGTTCAGTTTGTCTCGGTGACGGATAATGGAAGGAAGGGCAGGCAACTGGTCGACTTCATTTAAATAAACAAATAAAAAATAAGATAAACTCTCAGGAATAGATAAATAATAACAAAAAAATTGTAAAGTGGAGAAAGCGAGAGCGCGCGAATGCACTCAAGCAACACAAACAGCACAGCACGATGCGCATTTTTTTTAAAATTGACAAAATAAATCAAAAATAAATCAAAAATAAAAATAAGTGGAAAAGGCGAGAGTGCGCGAGCACACAGGAGCAAAGACAAGCAGCGCAGCTTGATGCGTAGTAAAAAAAATAATAAATAGACAACTGGTCGACCTCATTAGAAATAAAAACCCAAACGATTAGATAGACAAACAAACAAACACATAAATGTGGAGAGAAGGGCAGTGCGGGAAGGAGCAAAGGTAAACAGCAGACAGACCTGAATCCTTATCTTTACAAGGTCGACCTCAGAACTTGTTCAGTTTGTCTCGGTGACGGATAATGGAAGGAAGGGCAGACAACTGGACGACTTCATTTAAATAAACAAATAAAAAATAGATAAACACTCAAGAATATATAAATAATAACAAAAAATTGTAAAGTGGAGAAAGCGAGAGCGCGCGAATGCACTCAAGCAAACACAAATAGCACAGCACGATGCGTATTTTTTTTTAAATTGACAAAATAAATCAAAAATAAATCAAAATAAAAATAAGTGGAAAAGGCGAGAGTGTGCGAGCACACAGGAGCAAAGACAAGCAGCGCAGCTTGATGCGTAGTAAAAAAAATAATAAATAGACAACTGGTCGACCTCATTAGAAATAAAAACCCAAAAGATTAGATAGACAAACAAACAAACACATAAATGTGGAGAGAAGGGCAGTGCGCGCAGGAGCAAAGGTAAACAGCAGACAGACCTGAATCCTTATCTTTACAAGGTCGACCTCAGAACTTTGTTCAGTTTGTCTCGGTGACGGATAATGGAAGGAAGGGCAGGCAAGTGGTCGACTTCATTTAAATAAACAAATAAAAAATAAGATAAACTCTCAGGAATAGATAAATAATAACAAAAAAATTGTAAAGTGGAGAAAGCGAGAGCGCGCGAATGCACTCAAGCAAACACAAACAGCACAGCACGATGCGCATTTTTTTTAAAATTGACAAAATAAATCAAAAATAAATCAAAAATAAAAATAAGTGGAAAAGGCGAGAGTGCGCGAGCACACAGGAGCAAAGACAAGCAGCGCAGCTTGATGCGTAGTAAAAAAAATAATAAATAGACAACTGGTCGACCTCATTAGAAATAAGAACCCAAAAGATTAGATAGACAAACAAACAAACACATAAATGTGGAGAGAAGGGCAGTGCGCGCAGGAGCAAAGGTAAACAGCAGACAGACCTGAATGCTTATCTTTACAAGGTCGACCTCAGAACTTTGTTCAGTTGTCTCGGTGACGGATAATGGAAGGAAGGGCAGACAACTGGACGACTTCATTTAAATAAACAAATAAAAAAATAAGATAAACTCTCAAGAATATATAAATAATAAGAAAAAAAATTGTAAAGTGGAGAAGCGAGAGCGCGCGAATGCACTCAAGCAAACACAACAGCACAGCACGATGCGTATTTTTTTTAAATTGACAAAATAAATAAAAAAAAAATCAAAAATAAAAATAAGTGGAAAAGGCGAGTGTGCGCGAGCATACAGGAGCAAGGACAAGCAGCCCAGCTTGATGCGTAGTAAAAAAAATAATAAATAGACAACTGGTCGACCTCATTAGAAATAAAAACCCAAAAGATTAGATAGACAAACAAACAAACACATAAATGTGGAGAGAAGGGCAGTGCGCGCAGGAGCAAAGGTAAACAGCAGACAGACCTGAATCCTTATCTTTACAAGGTCGACCTCAGAACTTTGTTCAGTTTGTCTCGGTGACGGATAATGGAAGGAAGGGCAGGCAACTGGTCGACTTCATTTAAATAAACAAATAAAAAATAAGATAAACTCTCAGGAATAGATAAATCATACCAAAAAATTGTAGAGTGGAGAAAGCGAGAGCGCTCGAAATGCACTCAAGCAAACACGAACAGCACAGCACGATGCGTATTTTTTTTTTAAATTGACAAAATAAATCAAAAATAAATCAAAAATAAAATAAGTGGAAAAGGCGAGAGTGCGCGAGCACACAGGAGCAAAGACAAGCAGCGCAGCTTGATGCGGAGTTAAAAAAATAATAAATAGACAACTGGTCGACATCATTAGAAATAAAAACCCAAAAGATTAGATAGACAAACAAACAAACACATAAATGTGGAGAGAAGGGCAGTGCGCGCAGGAGCAAAGGTAAACAGCAGACAGACCTGAATCCTTATCTTTACAAGGTCGACCTCAGAACTTTGTTCAGTTTGTCTCGGTGACGGATAATGGAAGGAAGGGCAGGCAACTGGTCGACTTCATTTAAATAAACAAATAAAAAATAAGATAAACTCTCAGGAATAGATAAATAATAACAAAAAAATTGTAAAGTGGAGAAAGCGGAGAGCGCGCTAATGCACTCAAGCAAACACAAACAGCACAGCACGATGCTTATTTTTTAAAAATTGACAAAATAAATCAAAAATAAATCAAAAATAAAAATAAGTGGAAAAGGCGAGAGTGCGCGAGCCCACAGGAGCAAAGACAAGCAGCGCAGCTTGATGCGTAGTAAAAAAAATAATAAATAGACAACTGGTCGACCTCATTAGAAATCAAAACCCAAAAGATTAGATAGACAAACAAACAAACACATAAATGTGGAGAGAAGGGCAGTGCGCACAGGAGCAAAGGTAAACAGCAGACAGACCTGAATCCTTATCTTTACAAGGTCGACCTCAGAACTTTGTTCAGTTTGTCTCGGTGACGGATAATGGAAGGAAGGGCAGGCAACTGGTCGACTTCATTTAAATAAACAAATAAAATATAAGATAAACTCTCAGGAATAGATAAATAATAACAAAAAAATTGTAAAGTGGAGAAAGTGAGAGCGCGCGAATGCACTCAAGCAAACACAAACAGCACAGCACGATGAGTATTTTTTTTTAAAATTGACAAAATAAATCAAAAATAAATCAAAAATAAAAATAAGTGGAAAAGGCGAGAGTGCGTGAGCACACAGGAGCAAAGACAAGCAGCGCAGCTTGATGCGTAGTAAAAAAAAATAATAAATAGACAACTGGTCGACCTCATTAGAAATAAAACCCAAAAGATTAGATAGACAAACAAACAAACACATAAATGTGGAGAGAAGGGCAGTGCGCCAGGAGCAAAGGTAAACAGAAAACAGACCTAGATCCTTATATTTACAAGGTCGACCTCAGAACTTTGTTCAGTTTGTCTCGGTGACGGATAATGGAAGGAAGGGCAGGCAACTGGTCGACTTCATTTAAATAAACAAATAAAAAATAAGATAAACTCTCAGGAATAGATAAATAATAACAAAAAAATTGTAAAGTGGAGAAAGCTAGAGCGCGCGAATGCACTCAAGCAAACACAAACAGCACACCACGATGCGTATTTTTTTTTAAAATTGACAAAATAAATCAAAAATAAAAATAAGTGGAAAAGGCGAGAGTGCGTGAGCACACAGGAGCAAAGACAAGCAGCGCAGCTTGATGCGTAGTAAAAAAAATAATAAATAGACAACTGGTCGACCTCATTAGAAATAAAAACCCAAAAGATTAGATAGACAAACAAACAAACACATAAATGTGGAGAGAAGGGCAGTGCGCGCAGGAGCAAAGGTAAACAGCAGACAGACCTGAATCCTTATCTTTACAAGGTCGACCTCAGAACTTTGTTCAGTTTGTCTCGGTGACGGATAAAGGAAGGAAGGGCAGGCAACTGGTCGACTTCATTTAAATAAACAAATAAAAAATAAGATAAACTCTCAGGAATAGATAAATAACAACAAAAACATTGTAAAGTGGAGAAAGCGAGAGCGCGCGAATGCACTCAAGCAAACACAAACGGCACAGAACGATGCGTATTTTTTTTTAAATTGACAAAATAAATCAAAAATAAATCAAAAATAAAAATAAGTGGGAAAGGCGAGAGTGCGCGAGCACACAGGAGCAAAGACAAGCAGCGCAGCTTGATGCGTAGTGAAAAAAATAATAAATAGACAACTGGTCGACCTCATTAGAAATAAAAACCCAAAAGATTAGATAGACAAACAAACAAACACATAAATGTGGAGAGAAGGGCAGTGCGTGCAGGAGCAAAGGTAAACAGCAGACAGACCTGAATCCTTATCTTTACAAGGTCGACCTCAGAACTTTGTTCAGTTTGTCTCGGTGACGGAAAATGGAAGGAAGGGCAGGCAACTGGTCGCCCTCATTTAAATAAACAAATAAAAAATAAGATAAACTCTCAGGAATAGATAAATAATAACAAAAAATTGTAAAGTGGAGAAAGCGAGAGCGCGCGAATGCACTCAAGCAAACACAAACAGCACAGCACGATGGGTATTTTTTTTTAAATTGATAAAATAAATCAAAAATAAATCAAAAATAAAAATAAGTGGAAAAGGCGAGAGTGCGCGAGCACACAGGAGCAAAGACAAGCAGCGCAGCTTGATGCGTAGTAAAAAAAATAATAAATAGACAACTGGTCGACCTCATTAGAAATAAAAACCCAAAGATTAGATAGACAAACAAACAAACACATAAATGTGGAGAGAAGGGCAGTGCGCGCAGGAGCAAAGGTAAACAGCAGTCAGACCTGAATCCTTATCTTTACAAGGTCGACCTCAGAACTTTGTTCAGTTTGTCTCGGTGACGGATAATGGAAGGAGGGCAGGCAACTGGTCAACTTCATTTAAATAAACAAATAAAAAATGAGATAAACTCTCAGGAATAGATAAATAATAACAAAAAAATTGTAAAGTGGAGAAAGCGAGAGCGCGCGAATGCACTCAAGCAAACACAAACAGCACAGCACGATGCGTATTTTTTTTAAAAATTGACAAAATTAATCAAAAATAAATCAAAAATAAAATAAGTGGAAAAGGCGAGAGTGCGCGAGCACACAGGAGCAAAGACAAGCAGCGCAGCTTGATGCGTAGTAAAAAAAATAATAAATAGACAACTGGTCGACCTCATTAGAAATAAAAACCCAAAAGATTAGATAGACAAACAAACAAACACATAAATGTGAAGAGAAGGGCAGTGCGCGCAGGAGCAAAGGTAAACAGCAGACAGACCTGAATCCTCATCTTTACAAGGTCGACCTCAGAACTTTGTTAAGTTTGTATCGGTGACGGATATTGGAAGGAAGGGCAGGCAACTGGTCGACTTCATTTAAAAAAACAAATAAAAAATAAGATAAACTCTCAGGAATAGATAAATAATAACAAAAAATTGTAAAGTGGAGAAAGCGAGAGCGCGAATGCACTCAAGCAAACACAAACAGCACAGCACGATGCGTATTTTTTTAAAATAGACAAAATGAATCAAAAATAAATCAAAAATAAAAATAAGTGGAAAAGGCGAGAGTGCGCGAGCACATAGGAGCAAAGACAAGCAGCGCAGCTTGATGCGTAGTAAAAAAAATAATAAATAGACAACTGGTCGACCTCATTAGAAATAAAAACCCAAAAGATTAGATAGACAAACAAACAAACACATAAATGTGGAGAGAAGGGCAGTGCGCACAGGAGCAAAGGTAAACAGCAGACAGACCTGAATCCTTATCTTTACAAGGTCGACCTCAGAACTTTGTTCAGTTTGTCTCGGTGACGGATAATGGAAGGAAGGGCAGGCAACTGGTCGACTTCATTTAAATAAACAAATAAAAATAAGATAAACTCTCAGGAATAGATAAATAATAACAAAAAAATTGTAAAGTGGAGAAAGCGAGAGCGCGCGAATGCACTCAAGCAAACACAAACAGCACAGCACGATATGTATTTTTTTTTAAAATTGACAAAATAAATCAAAAATAAAAATAAGTGGAAAAGGCGAGAATGCGCGAGCACACAGGAGCAAAGACAAGCAGCGCAGCTTGATGCGTAGTAAAAAAAATAATAAATAGACAACTGGTCGACCTCATTAGAAATAAAAACCCAAAAGATTAGATAGACAAACAAACAAACACATAAATGTGGAGAGAAGGGCAGTGCGCGCAGGAGCAAAGGTAAACAGCAGACAGACCTGAATCCTTATCTTTACAAGGTCGACCTCAGAACTTTGTTCAGTTTGTCTCGGTGACGGATAATGGAAGGAAGGGCAGGCAACTGGTCGACTTCATTTAAATAAACAAATAAACAATAAGATAAACTCTCCGGAATAGATAAATAATAACAAAAAAATTGTAAAGTGGAGAAAGCGAGAGCGCGCGAATGCACTCAAGCAAACACAAACAGCACAGCACGATGCGCATTTTTTTTTAAATTGACAAAATAAATCAAAAATAAATCAAAAATAAAAATAAGTGGAAAAGGCGAGAGTGCGCGAGCACACAGGAGCAAAGACAAGCAGCGCAGCTTGATGCGTAGTAAAAAAAATAATAAATAGAAAACTGGTCGACCTCATTAGAAATAAAAACACAAAAGATTAGATAGACAAACAAACAAACACATAAATGTGGAGAGAAGGGCAGTGCGGGCAGGAGCAAAGGTAAACAGCAGACAGACCTGAATCCTTATCTTTACAAGGTCGACCTCAGAACTTTGTTCAGTTTGTCTCGGTGACGGATAATGGAAGGAAGGGCAGGCAACTGGTCGACTTCATTTAAATAAACAAATAAAAAATAAGATAAACTCTCAGGAATAGATAAATAATAACAAAAAAATTGTAAAGTGGAGAAAGCGAGAGCGCGCGAATGCACTCAAGCAAACAGAAACAGCACAGCACGATGAGTATTTTTTTTTAAATTTGACAAAATAAATCAAAAATAAAAATAAGTGGAAAAGGCGAGAGTGCGCGAGCACACAGGAGCAAAGACAAGCAGCGCAGCTTGATGCGTAGTAAAAAAAATAATAAATAGACAACTGGTCGACCTCATTAGAAATAAAAACCTAAAAGATTACACAGACAAACAAAACAAACACATAAATGTGGATAGAAGGGCAGTGCACGCAGGAGCAAAGGTAAACAGCAGACAGACCTGAATCCTTATCTTTACAAGGTCGACCTCAGAACTTTGTTCAGTTTGTCTCGGTGACGGATAATGGAAGGAAGGGCAGGCAACTGGTCGACTTCATTTAAATAAACAAATAAAAAATAAGATAAACTCTCAAGAATAGATAAATCATAACAAAAAAATTGTAAAGTGGAGAAAGCGAGAGCGCGCGAATGCACTCAAGCAAACACAAACAGCACAGCACGATGCGTATTTTTTTTAAATTGACAAAATAAATCAAAAAAAAATCAAAAATAAAAATAAGTGGAAAAGGCGAGTGTGCGCGAGCATACAGGAGCAAGGACAAGCAGCCCAGCTTGATGCGTAGTAAAAAAAATAATAAATAGACAACTGGTCGACCTCGTTAGAAATAAAAACCCAAAAGATTAGATAGACAAACAAACAAACACATAAATGTGGAGAGAAGGGCAGTGCGCGCAGGAGCAAAGGTACACAGCAGACAGACCTGAATCCTTATCTTTACAAGGTCGACCTCAGAACTTTGTTCAGTTTGTCTCGGTGACGGATAATGGAAGGAAGGGCAGGCAACTGGTCGACGTCATTTAAATAAACAAATAAAAAATAAGATAAACTCTCAGGAATAGATAAATAATAACAAAAAAATTGTAAAGTGGAGAAAGCGAGAGCGCGCGAATGCAGTCAAGCAAACACAAACAGCACAGCACGATGCGTATTTTTTTTAAATTGACAAAATAAATCAAAAATAATTCAAAAATAAAAATAAGAGGGGAAGGCGAGAGTGTGCGAGCACACAGGAGCAAAGACAAGCAGCGCAGCTTGATGCGTAGTAAAAAAAATAATAAATAGACAACTGGTCGACCTCATTAGAAATAAAAACCCAAAAGATTAGATAGAAAAACAAACAAACACATAAATGTGGAGAGAAGGGCAGTGCGCACAGGAGCAAAGGTAAACAGCAGACAGACCTGAATCCTTATCTTTACAAGGTCGACCTCACAACTTTGTTCAGTTTGTCTCGGTGACGGATAATGGAAGGAAGGGCAGGCAACTGGTCGACTTCATTTAAATAAACAAATAAAAAATAAGATAAACTCTCAGGAATAGATAAATAATAACAAAAAATTGTAAAGTGGAGAAAGCGAGGAGCGCGAATGCACTCAAGCAAACACAAACAGCACAGCACGATGCGTATTTTTTTTTAAAATAGACAAAATGAATCAAAAATAAATCAAAAATAAAAATAAGTGGAAAAGGCGAGAGTGCGCGAGCACACAGGAGCAAAGACAAGCAGCGCAGCTTGATGCGTAGTAAAAAAAATAATAAATAGACAACTGGTCGACCTCATTAGAAATAAAAACCCAAAAGATTAGATAGACAAACAAACAAACACATAAATGTGGAGAGAAGGGCAGTGCGCGCAGGAGCAAAGGTAAACAGCAGACAGACCTGAATCCTTATCTTTACAAGGTCGACCTCAGAACTTTGTTCAGTTTGTCTCGGTGACGGATAATGGAAGGAAGGGCAGGCAACTGGTCGACTTCATTTAAATAAACAAATAAACAATAAGATAAACTCTCAGGAATAGATAAATAATAACAAAAAAATTGTAAAGTGGAGAAAGCGAGAGCGCGCGAATGCACTCAAGCAAACACAAACAGCACAGCACGATGCGCATTTTTTTTAAATTGACAAAATAAATCAAAAATAAATCAAAAATAAAAATAAGTGGAAAAGGCGAGAGTGCGCGAGCACACAGGAGCAAAGACAAGCAGCGCAGCTTGATGCGTAGTAAAAAAAATAATAAATAGAAAACTGGTCGACCTCATTAGAAATAAAAACACAAAAGATTAGATAGACAAACAAACAAACACATAAATGTGGAGAGAAGGGCAGTGCGGGCAGGAGCAAAGGTAAACAGCAGACAGACCTGAATCCTTATCTTTACAAGGTCGACCTCAGAACTTTGTTCAGTTTGTCTCGGTGACGGATAATGGAAGGAAGGGCAGGCAACTGGTCGACTTCATTTAAATAAACAAATAAAAAATAAGATAAACTCTCAGGAATAGATAAATAATAACAAAAAAATTGTAAAGTGGAGAAAGCGAGAGCGCGCGAATGCACTCAAGCAAACAGAAACAGCACAGCACGATGCGTATTTTTTTTAAATTTGACAAAATAAATCAAAAATAAAAATAAGTGGAAAAGGCGAGAGTGCGCGAGCACACAGGAGCAAAGACAAGCAGCGCAGCTTGATGCGTAGTAAAAAAAAATAATAAATAGACAACTGGTCGACCTCATTAGAAATAAAAACCTAAAAGATTACACAGACAAACAAACAAACACATAAATGTGGATAGAAGGGCAGTGCACGCAGGAGCAAAGGTAAACAGCAGACAGACCTGAATCCTTATCTTTACAAGGTCGACCTCAGAACTTTGTTCAGTTTGTCTCGGTGACGGATAATGAAGGAAGGGCAGGCAACTGGTCGACTTCATTTAAATAAACAAATAAAAAATAAGATAAACTCTCAAGAATAGATAAATCATAACAAAAAAATTGTAAAGTGGAGAAAGCGAGAGCGCGCGAATGCACTCAAGCAAACACAAACAGCACAGCACGATGCGTATTTTTTTTAAATTGACAAAATAAATCAAAAAAAAATCAAAAATAAAAATAAGTGGAAAAGGCGAGTGTGCGCGAGCATACAGGAGCAAGGACAAGCAGCCCAGCTTGATGCGTAGTAAAAAAAATAATAAATAGACAACTGGTCGACCTCATTAGAAATAAAAACCCAAAAGATTAGATAGACAAACAAAACAAACACATAAATGTGGAGAGAAGGGCAGTGCGCGCAGGAGCAAAGGTACACAGCAGACAGACCTGAATCCTTATCTTTACAAGGTCGACCTAAGAACTTTGTTCAGTTTGTCTCGGTGACGGATAATGGAAGGAAGGGCAGGCAACTGGTCGACTTCATTTAAATAAACAAATAAAAAATAAGATAAACTCTCAGGAATAGATAAATCATAACAAAAAAATTGTAAAGTGGAGAAAGCGAGAGCGCGCGAATGCACTCAAGCAAACACAAACAGCACAGCACGATGCGTATTTTTTTTAAATTGACAAAATAAATCAAAAATAAATCAAAAATAAAACTAAGTGGGAAAGGCGAGAGTGCGCGAGCACACAGGATCAAAGACAAGCAGCGCAGCTTGATGCGTAGTAAAAAAATAATAAATAGACAACTGGTCGACCTCATTAGAAATAAAAACCCAAAAGATTAGATAGACAAACAAACAAACACATAAATGTGGAGAGAAGGGCAGTGCGCGCAGGAGCAAAGGTAAACAGCAGACAGACCTGAATCCTTATCTTTACAAGGTCGACCTCAGAACTTTGTTCAGTTTGTCTCGATGACGGATAATGGAAGGAAGGGCAGCAACTGGTCGACTTCATTTAAATAAACAAATAAAAAATAAGATAAACTCTCAGGAATAGATAAATAATAACAAAAACATTGTAAAGTGGAGAAAGCGAGAGCGCGCGAATGCACTGAAGCAAACACAAACAGCACAGCACGATGCGTTTTTTTTAAAATTGACAAAATAAATCAAAAATAAATTAAAAATAAAAATAAGTGGAAAAGGCGAGAGTGCGCGAGCACACAGGAGCAAAGACAAGCAGCGCAGCTTGATGCGTAGTAAAAAAAATAATAAATACACAACTGGTCGACCTCATTAGAAATAAAAACCCAAAGATGAGATAGACAAACAAACAAACACATAAATGTGGAGAGAAGGGCAGTGCGCGCAGGAGCAAAGGTAAACAGCAGACAGACCTGAATCCTTATCTTTACAAGGTCGACCTCAGAACTTTGTTCAGTTTGTCTCGGTGACGGATAATGGAAGGAAGGGCAGGCAACTGGTCGCCTTCATTTAAATAAACAAATAAAAAATAAGATAAACTCTCAGGAATAGATAAATAACAAAAAATTGTAAAGTGGAGAAAGCGAGAGCGCGCGAATGCACTCAAGCAAACACAAACAGCACAGCACGATGGGTATTTTTTTTTAAATTGATAAAATAAATCAAAAATAAATCAAAAATAAAAATAAGTGGAAAAGGCGAGAGTGCGCGAGCACACAGGAGCAAAGACAAGCAGCGCAGCTTGATGCGTAGTAAAAAAAATAATAAATAGACAACTGGTCGACCTCATTAGAAATAAAAACCCAAAAGATTAGATAGACAAACAAACAAACACATAAATGTGGAGAGAAGGGCAGTGCGCGCAGGAGCAAAGGTAAACAGCAGTCAGACCTGAATCCTTATCTTTACAAGGTCGACCTCAGAACTTTGTTCAGTTTGTCTCGGTGACGGATAATGGAAGGAAGGGCAGGCAACTGGTCAACTTCATTTAAATAAACAAATAAAAAATAAGATAAACTCTCAGGAATAGATAAATAATAACAAAAAAATTGTAAAGTGGAGAAAGCGAGAGCGCGCGAATGCACTCAAGCAAACACAAACAGCACAGCACGATGCGTATTTTTTTTTAAAAATTGACAAAATAAATCAAAAATAAATCAAAAATAAAAATAAGTGGAAAAGGCGAGAGTGCGCGAGCACACAGGAGCAAAGACAAGCAGCGCAGCTTGATGCGTAGTAAAAAAAATAATAAATAGACAACTGGTCGACCTCATTAGAAATAAAAACCCAAAAGATTAGATAGACAAACAAACAAACACATAAATGTGAAGAGAAGGGCAGTGCGCGCAGGAGCAAAGGTAAACAGCAGACAGACCTGAATCCTCATCTTTACAAGGTCGACCTCAGAACTTTGTTAAGTTTGTCTCGGTGACGGATAATGAAGGAAGGGCAGGCAACTGGTCGACTTCATTTAAAAAAACAAAATAAAAAATAAGATAAACTCTCAGGAATAGATAAATAATAACAAAAAAATTGTAAAGTGGAGAAATCTAAGGCGCGCGAATGAACTCAAGCATACACAAACAGCACAGCACGATGCGTATTTTTTTAAATTGACAAAATAAATCAAAAATAAATCAAAAATAAAAATAAGTGGAAAAGGCGAGAGTGCGTGAGCACACAGGAGCAAAGACAAGCAGCGCAGCTGATGCGTAGTAAAAAAAATAATAAATAGACAACTGGTCGACCTCATTAGAAATAAAAACCCAAAAGATTAGATAGACAAACAAACAAACACATAAATGTGGAGAGAAGGGCAGTGTGCAACAGGAGCAAAGGTAAACAGCAGACAGACCTGAATCCTTATCTTTACAAGGTCGACCTCAGAACTTTGTTCAGTTTGTCTCGGTGACGGATAGTGGAAGGAAGGGCAGGCAACTGGTCGACTTCATTTAAATAAACAAATAAAAAATAAGATAAACTCTCAGGAATAGATAAATAATAACAAAAAAATTGTAAAGTGGAGAAAGGGAGAGCGCGCGAATGCACTCAAGCAAACACAAACAGCACAGCACGATGCGTATTTTTTTTTTTTTTTTTTTTTTTTTGGCCAGTCCTGGGCCTTGGACTCAGGGCCTGAGCACTGTCCCTGGCTTCTTCCCGCTCAAGGCTAGCACTCTGCCACTTGAGCCACAGCGCCGATTCTGGCCGTTTTCTGTGTATGTGGTGCTGGGGAATCGAACCTAGGGCCTCGTGTATCCGAGGCAGGCACTCTTGCCACTAGGCTATATCCCCAGCCCCTATTTTTTTAAATTGACAAAATAAATCAAAAATAAATCAAAAATAAAAATAAGTGGAAAAAGCGAGAGTGCGCGAGCACACAGGAGCAAAGACAAGCAGCGCAGCTTGATGCGTAGTAAAAAAAATAATAAATAGACAACTGGTCGACCTCATTAGAAATAAAAACCCAAAAGATTAGATAGACAAACAAACAAACACATAAATGTGGAGAGAAGGGCAGTGCGCGCAGGAGCAAAGGTAAACAGCAGACAGACCTGAATCCTTATCTTTACAAGGTTGACCTCACAACTTTGTTCAGTTTGTCTCGGTGACGGATAATGGAAGGAAGGGCAGGCAACTGGTCGACTTCCTTTAAATAAACAAATAAAAAATAAGATAAACTCTCAGGAATAGATAAATAATAACAAAAAAATCATAAAGTGGAGAAAGCGAGAGCGCGCGAATGCACTCAAGCAAACACAAACAGCACAGCACGATGCGTATTTTTTTTTAAATTGACAAAATAAATCAAAAATAAATCAAAAATAAAAATAAGTGGAAAAGGCGAGAGTGCGCGAGCACACAGGAGCAAAGACAAGCAGCGCAGCTTGATGCGTAGTAAAAAAAATAATAAATAGACAACTGGTCGACCTCATTAGAAATAAAAACCCGAAAGATTAGATAGACAAACAAACAAACACATAAATGTGGAGAGAAGTGCAGTGCGCGCAGGAGCAAAGGTAAACAGCAGACAGACCTGAATCCTTATCTTTACAAGGTTGACCTCAGAACTTTGTTCAGTTTCTCTCGGTGACGGATAATGGAAGGAAGGGCAGGCAACTGGTCGACGTCATTTAAATAAACAAATAAAAAATTAAGATAAACTCTCAGGAATAGATAAATAATAACAAAAAAATTGTAAAGTGGAGAAAGCTGAGAGCGCGCGAATGCACTCAAGCAAACACAAACAGCACAGCACGATGCGTATTTTTTTTTAAATTGACAAAATAAATCAAAAATAAATCAAAAATAAAAATAAGTGGGAAAGGCGAGAGTGCGCGAGCACACAGGAGCAAAGGCAAGCAGCGCAGCTTGATGCGTAGTAAAAAAAATAATAAATAGACAACTGGTCGACCTCATTAGAAATAAAAACCCAAAAGATTAGATAGACAAACAAACAAACACATAAATGTGGAGAGAAGGGCAGTGCGCGCAGGAGCAAAGGTAAACAGCAGACAGACCTGAATCCTTATCTTTACAAGGTCGACCTCAGAACTTTGTTCAGTTTGTCTCGGTGACGGATAATGGAAGGAAGGGCAGGCAACTGGTCGACTTCCTTTAAATAAACAAATAAAAAATAAGATAAACTCTCAGGAATAGATAAATAATAACAAAAAAATTGTAAAGTGGAGAAAGCGAGAGCGCGCGAATGCACTCAAGCAAACACAAACAGCACAGCACGATGCGTATTTTTTTTAAATTGACAAAATAAATAAAAAATAATTCAAAAATAAAAATAAGAGGGGAAGGCGAGAGGTGCGCGAGCACACAGGAGCAAAGACAAGCAGCGCAGCTTGATACGTAGTAAAAAAAATAATAAATAGACAACTGGTCGACCTCATTAGAAATAAAAACCCAAAAGATTAGATAGAAAAACAAACAAACACATAAATGTGGAGAGAAGGGCAGTGCGCACAGGAGCAAAGGTAAACAGCAGACAGACCTGAATCCTTATCTTTACAAGGTCGACCCCACAACTTTGTTCAGTTTGTCTCGGTGACGGATAATGGAAGGAAGGGCAGGCAACTGGTCGACTTCATTTAAATAAACAAATAAAAAATAAGATAAACTCTCAGGAATAGATAAATAATAACAAAAAATTGTAAAGTGGAGAAAGCGAGAGCGCGAATGCACTCAAGCAAACACAAACAGCACAGCACGATGCGTATTTTTTTTTAAAATAGACAAAATGAATCAAATATAAATCAAAAATAAAAATAAGTGGAAAAGGCGATAGTGCGCGAGCACACAGGAGCAAAGACAAGCAGCGCAGCTTGATGCGTAGTAAAAAAAATAATAAATAGACAACTGGTCGACCTCATTAGAAATAAAAACCCAAAAGATTAGATAGACAAACAAACAAACACATAAATGTGGAGAGAAGGGCAGTGCGCGCAGGAGCAAAGGTAAACAGCAGACAGACCTGAATCCTTATCTTTACAAGGTCGACCTCAGAACTTTGTTCAGTTTGTCTCGGTGACGGATAATGGAAGGAAGGGCAGGCAACTGGTCGACTTCATTTAAATAAACAAATAAAAAATAAGATAAACTCTCAGGAATAGATAAATAATAACAAAAAAATTGTAAAGTGGAGAAAGCGAGAGCGCGCGAATGCACTCAAGCAAACACAAACAGCACAGCACGATGCGTATTTTTTTTTAAAATTGACAAAATAAATCAAAAATAAAAATAAGTGGAAAAGGCGAGAGTGCGCGAGCACACAGGAGCAAAGACAAGCAGCGCAGCTTGATGCGTAGTAAAAAAAATAATAAATAGACAACTGGTCGACCTCATTAGAAATAAAAACCCAAAAGATTAGATAGACAAACAAACAAACACATAAATGTGGAGAGAAGGGCAGTGCGCGCAGGAGCAAAGGTAAACAGCAGACAGACCTCAATCCTTATCTTTACAAGGTCGACCTCAGAACTTTGTTCAGTTTGTCTCGGTGACGGATAATGGAAGGAAGGGCAGGCAACTGGTCGACTTCATTTAAATAAACAAATAAACAATAAGATAAACTCTCAGGAATAGATAAATAATAACAAAAAAATTGTAAAGTGGAGAAAGCGAGAGCGCGCGAATGCACTCAAGCAAACACAAACAGCACAGCACGATGCGCATTTTTTTTAAATTGACAAAATAAATCAAAAATAAATCAAAAATAAAAATAAGTGGAAAAGGCGAGAGTGCGCGAGCACACAGGAGCAAAGACAAGCAGCGCAGCTTGATGCGTAGTAAAAAAAATAATAAATAGAAAACTGGTCGACCTCATTAGAAATAAAAACACAAAAGATTAGATAGACAAACAAACAAACACATAAATGTGGAGAGAAGGGCAGTGCGCGCAGGAGCAAAGGTAAACAGCAGACAGACCTGAATCCTTATCTTTACAAGGTCGACCTCAGAACTTTGTTCAGTTTGTCTCGGTGACGGATAATGGAAGGAAGGGCAGGCAACTGGTCGACTTCATTTAAATAAACAAATAAAAAATAAGATAAACTCTCAGGAATAGATAAATAATAACAAAAAAATTGTAAAGTGGAGAAAGCGAGAGCGCGCGAATGCACTCAAGCAAACAGAAACAGCACAGCACGATGCGTATTTTTTTTTAAATTTGACAAAATAAATCAAAAATAAAAATAAGTGGAAAAGGCGAGAGTGCGCGAGCACACAGGAGCAAAGACAAGCAGCGCAGCTTGATGCGTAGTAAAAAAAATAATAAATAGACAACTGGTCGACCTCATTAGAAATAAAAACCTAAAAGATTACACAGACAAACAAACAAACACATAAATGTGGATAGAAGGGCAGTGCACGCAGGAGCAAAGGTAAACAGCAGACAGACCTGAATCCTTATCTTTACAAGGTCGACCTCAGAACTTGTTCAGTTTGTCTCGGTGACGGATAATGGAAGGAAGGGCAGGCAACTGGTCGACTTCATTTAAATAAACAAATAAAAAATAAGATAAACTCTCAAGAATAGATAAATCATAACAAAAAAATTGTAAAGTGGAGAAAGCGAGAGCGCGCGAATGCACTCAAGCAAACACAAACAGCACAGCACGATGCGTATTTTTTTTAAATTGACAAAATAAATAAAAAAAAAATCAAAATAAAAATAAGTGGAAAAGGCGAGTGTGCGCGAGCATACAGGAGCAAGGACAAGCAGCCCAGCTTGATACGTAGTAAAAAAAATAATAAATAGACAACTGGTCGACCTCATTAGAAATAAAAACCCAAAAGATTAGATAGACAAACAAACAAACACATAAATGTGGAGAGAAGGGCAGTGCGCGCAGGAGCAAAGGTAAACAGCAGACAGACCTGAATCCTTATCTTTACAAGGTCGACCTCAGAACCTTGTTCAGTTTGTCTCGATGACGGATAATGGAAGGAAGGGCAGGCAACTGGTCGACTTCATTTAAATAAACACTAAAAAATAAGATAAACTCTCAGGAATAGATAAATAATAACAAAAACATTGTAAAGTGGAGAAAGCGAGAGCGCGCGAATGCACTGAAGCAAACACAAACAGCACAGCACGATGCGTTTTTTTTAAAACTGACAAAATAAATCAAAAATAAATTAAAAATAAAAATAAGTGGAAAAGGCGAGAGTGCGCGAGCACACAGGAGCAAAGACAAGCAGCGCAGCTTGATGCGTAGTAAAAAAAATAATAAATACACAACTGGTCGACCTCATTAGAAATAAAAACCCAAAAGATGAGATAGACAAACAAACAAACACATAAATGTGGAGAGAAGGGCAGTGCGCGCAGGAGCAAAGGTAAACAGCAGACAGACCTGAATCCTTATCTTTACAAGGTCGACCTCAGAACTTTGTTCAGTTTGTCTCGGTGACGGATAATGGAAGGAAGGGCAGGCAACTGGTCGACTTCATTTAAATAAACAAATAAAAAATAAGATAAACTCTCAGGAATAGATAAATAATAACAAAAAAATTGTAAAGTGGAGAAAGCGAGAGCGCGCGAATGCATTCAAGGAAACACAAACAGCACAGCACGATGCGTATTTTTTTTTAAAATTGACAAAATGAATCAAAAATAAATCAAAAATAAAAATAAGTGGAAAAGGCGAGAGTGCGCGAGCACACAGGAGCAAAGACAAGCAGCGCAGCTTGATGCGTAGTAAAAAAAAATAAATAGACAACTGGTCGACCTCATTAGAAATAAAAACCCAAAAGATTAGATAGACAAACAAACAAACACATAAATGTGGAGAGAAGGGCAGTGTGCGCAGGAGCAAAGGTAAACAGCAGACAGACCTGATTCCTTATCTTTAAAAGGTCGACCTCAGAACTTTGTTCAGTTTGTCTCGGTGACGGATAATGGAAGGAAGGGCAGGCAACTGGTCGACTTCATTTAAATAAACAAATAAAAAATAAGATAAACTCTCAGGAATAGATAAATCATAACAAAAAAATTGTAAAGTGGAGAAAGCGAGAGCGCGCGAATGCACTCAAGCAAACACAAACAGCACAGCACGATGCGTATTTTTTTTAAATTGACAAAATAAATCAAAAATAAATCAAAATAAAAATAAGTGGAAAAGGCGAGAGTGCGCGAGCACACAGGAGCAAAGACAAGCAGCGCAGCTTGATGCGTAGTAAAAAAAATAATAAATAGACAACTGGTCGACCTCATTAGAAATAAAAACCCAAAAGAAGAGATAGACAAACAAACAAACACATAAATGTGGAGAGAAGGGCAGTGCGCGCAAGATCAAAGGTAAACAGCAGACAGACCTGATTCCTTATCTTTACAAGGTCGACCTCAGAACTTTGTTCAGTTTGTCTCGGTGACGGATAATGGAAGGAAGGGCAGGCAACTGGTCGACTTCATTTAATTAAACAAATAAAAAATAAGATAAACTCTCAGGAATAGATAAATAATAACAAAAAAATTGTAAAGTGGAGAAAGCGAGAGCGCGCGAATGCACTCAAGCAAACACAAACAGCACAGCACGATGCGCATTTTTTTTAAAATTGACAAAATAAATCAAAAATAAATCAAAAATAAAAATAAGTGGAAAAGGCGAGAGTGCGCGAGCACACAGGAGCAAAGACAAGCAGCGCAGCTTGATGCGTAGTAAAAAAAATAATACATAGACAACTGGTCGACCTCATTAGAAATAAAAACCCAAACGATTAGATAGACAAACAAACAAACACATAAATGTGGAGAGAAGGGCAGTGCGGGAAGGAGCAAAGGTAAACAGCAGACAGACCTGAATCCTTATCTTTACAAGGTCGACCTCAGAACTTTGTTCAGTTTGTCTCGGTGACGGATAATGGAAGGAAGGGCAGACAACTGGACGACTTCATTTAAATAAACAAATAAAAAATAAGATAAACACTCAAGAATATATAAATAATAACAAAAAAATTGTAAAGTGGAGAAAGCGAGAGCGCGCGAATGCACTCAAGCAAACACAAACAGCACAGCACGATGCGTATTTTTTTTAAATTGACAAAATAAATCAAAAATAAATCAAAAATAAAAATAAGTGGAAAAGGCGAGAGTGTGCGAGCACACAGGAGCAAAGACAAGCAGCGCAGCTTGAGGCGTAGTAAAAAAAATAATAAATAGACAACTTGTCGACCTCATTAGAAATAAAACCCAAAAGATTAGATAGACAAACAAACAAACACATAAATGTGGAGAGAAGGGCAGTGTGCGCAGGAGCAAAGGTAAACAGCAGACAGACCTGATTCCTTATCTTTAAAAGGTCGACCCCAGAACTTTGTTCAGTTTGTCTCGGTGACGGATAATGGAAGGAAGGGCAGGCAACTGGTCGACTTCATTTAAATAAACAAATAAAAAATAAGATAAACTCTCAGGAATAGATAAATAATAACAAAAAAATTGTAAAGTGGAGAAAGCGAGAGCGCGCGAATGCACTCAAGCAAACACAAACAGCACAGCACGATGCGTATTTTTTTTAAATTGACAAAATAAATCAAAAATAAATCAAAAATAAAAATAAGTGGAAAAGGCGAGAGTGCGCGAGCACACAGGAGCAAAGACAAGCAGCGCAGCTTGATGCGTAGTAAAAAAAATAATAAATAGACAACTGGTCGACCTCATTAGAAATAAAAACCCAAAAGATGAGATAGACAAACAAACAAACACATAAATGTGGAGAGAAGGGCAGTGCGCGCAAGATCAAAGGTAAACAGCAGACAGACCTGATTCCTTATCTTTACAAGGTCGACCTCAGAACTTTGTTCAGTTTGTCTCGGTGACGGATAATGGAAGGAAGGGCAGGCAACTGGTCGACTTCATTTAAATAAACAAATAAAAAATAAGATAAACTCTCAGGAATAGATAAATAATAACAAAAAAATTGTAAAGTGGAGAAAGCGAGAGCGCGCGAATGCACTCAAGCAAACACAAACAGCACAGCACGATGCGCATTTTTTTTAAAATTGACAAAATAAATCAAAAATAAATCAAAAATAAAAATAAGTGGGAAAAGGCGAGAGTGCGTGAGCACACAGGAGCAAAGACAAGCAGCGCAGCTTGATGCGTAGTAAAAAAAATAATAAATAGACAACTGGTCGACCTCATTAGAAATAAAAACCCAAACGATTAGATAGACAAACAAACAAACACATAAATGTGGAGAGAAGGGCAGTGCGGGAAGGAGCAAAGGTAAACAGCAGACAGACCTGAATCCTTATCTTTACAAGGTCGACCTCAGAACTTTGTTCAGTTTGTCTCGGTGACGGATAATGGAAGGAAGGGCAGACAACTGGACGACTTCATTTAAATAAACAAATAAAAAATAAGATAAACACTCAAGAATATATAAATAATAACAAAAAAATTGTAAAGTGGAGAAAGCGAGAGCGCGCGAATGCACTCAAGCAAACACAAACAGCACAGCACGATGCGTATTTTTTTTAAATTGACAAAATAAATCAAAAATAAATCAAAAATAAAAATAAGTGGAAAAGGCGAGAGTGTGCGAGCACACAGGAGCAAAGACAAGCAGCGCAGCTTGATGCGTAGTAAAAAAAATAATAAATAGACAACTTGTCGACCTCATTAGAAATAAAAACCCAAAAGATTAGATAGACAAAGAAACAAACACATAAATGTGGAGAGAAGGGCAGTGCGCGCAGGAGCAAAGGTAAACAGCAGACAGACCTGAATCCTTATCTTTACAAGGTCGACCTCAGAACTTTGTTCAGTTTGTCTCGGTGACGGATAATGGAAGGAAGGGCAGACAACTGGACGACTTCATTTAAATAAACAAATAAAAAATAAGATAAACACTCAAGAATATATAAATAATAACAAAAAAATTGTAAAGTGGAGAAAGCGAGAGGCGCGCGAATGCACTCAAGCAAACACAAACAGCACAGCACGATGCGTATTTTTTTTTTTTTTTTTTGGCCAGTCCTGGGCCTTGGACTCAGGGCCTGAGCACTGTCCCTGGCTTCTTCCCGCTCAAGGCTAGCACTCTGCCACTTGAGCCACAGCGCCGCTTCTGACCGTTTTCTATATATGTGGTGCTGGGGAATCGAACCTAGGGCCTCGTGTATCCGAGGCAGGCACTCTTGCCACTAGGCTATATCCCCAGCCCCCGTATTTTTTTTTAAAATTGATAGAATAAATCAAAAATAAATCAAAAATAAAAATAAGTGGGAAAGGCGAGAGTGCGCGAGCACACAGGAGCAAAGAGAAGCAGCGCAGCTTGATGCGTAGTAAAAAAAATAATAAATAGAAAACTGGTCGACCTCATTAGAAATAAAAACCCAAAAGATTAGATAGACAAACAAACAAACACATAAATGTGGAGAGAAGGGCAGTGCGCGCAGGAGCAAAGGTAAACAGCAGACAGACCTGAATCCTTATCTTTACAAGGTCGACCTCAGAAATTTGTTCAGTTTGTCTCGGTGACGGATAATGGAAGGAAGGGCAGGCAACTGGTCGACTTCATTTAAATAAACAAATAAAAAATAAGATAAACTCTCAGGAATAGATAAATAATAACAAAAAAATTGTAAAGTGGAGAAAGCGAGAGCGCGCTAATGTACTCAAGCAAACACAAACAGCACAGCACGATGCGTATTTTTTTT
>NW_025957714.1:0-39960 GCF_023159225.1 Perognathus longimembris pacificus
AAATCAAAAATAAATCAAAAATAAAAATAAGTGGAAAAGGCGAGAGTGCGCGAGCACACATGAGCAAAGACAAGCAGCGCAGCTTGATGCGTAGTAAAAAAAATAATAAATAGACAACTGGTCGACCTCCTTAGAAATAAAAACCCAAAAGATTAGATAGACAAACAAACAAACACATAAATGTGGAGAGAAGGGCAGTGCGCGCAGGAGCAAAGAAACTGAATCCTTATCTTTACAAGGTCGACCTCAGAACTTTGTTCAGTTTGTCTCGGTGACGGATAATGGAAGGAAGGGCAGGCAACTGGTCGACTTCATTTAAATAAACAAATAAAAAATAAGATAAACTCTCAGCAATAGATAAATAATAACAAAAAATTGTAAAGTGGAGAAAGCGAGAGCGCGCGAATGCACTCAAGCAAACACAAACAGCACAGCACGATGCGTATATTTTTTTAAATTGACAAAATAAAACAAAAATAAATCAAAAATAAAAATAAGTGGAAAAGGCAAGAGTGTGCGAGCACACAGGAGCAAAGACAAGCAGCGCAGCTTGATGCGTAGTAAAAAAAATAATAAATAGACAACTGGTCGACCTCATTAGAAATAAAAACCCAAAAGATTAGATAGACAAACAAACAAACACATAAATGTGGAGAGAACGGCAGTGCGCGCAGGAGCAAAGGTAAACAGCAGACAGACCTGAATCCATATCTTACAAGGTCGACCTCAGAACTTTGTTCAGTTTGTCTCGGTGACGGATAATGGAAGGAAGGGCAGGCAACTGGTCGACTTCATTTAAATAAACAAATAAAAAATAAGATAACTCTCAGGAATAGATAAATAATTACAAAAAAATTGTAAGTGGAGAAAGCGAGAGCGCGCGAATGCACTCAAGCAAACACAAACAGCACAGTACGATGATTATTTTTTTTTAATTGACAAAAATAAATAAAAAATAAATCAAAAATAAAAATAAGTGGAAAAGGCGAGAGTGCGCGAGCACACAGGAGCAAAGACAAGCAGCGCAGCTTGATGCGTAGTAAAAAAAATAATAAATAGACAACTGGTCGACCTCATTAGAAATAAAACCCAAAAGATTAGATAGACAAACAAACAAACATATAAATGTGGAGAGAAGGGCAGTGCGCGCAGGAGCAAAGGTAAACAGCACACAGACCTGAATCCTTATCTTTACAAGGTCGACCTAAGAACTTTGTTCAGTTTGTCTCGGTGACGGATAATGGAAGGAAGGGCAGGCAACTGGTCGACTTCATTTAAATAAACAAATAAAAAATAAGATAAACTCTCAGGAATAGATAAATAATAACAAAAAAATTGTAAAGTGGAGAAAGCGAGAGCGCGCGAATGCACTCAAGCAAACACAAACAGCACAGCACTATGCGTATTTTTTTTGAAATTGACAAAATAAATCAAAAATAAAAATAAGTGGAAAGGCGAGAGTGCGCGAGCACACAGGAGCAAAGACAAGCAGCGCAGCTTGATGCGTAGTAAAAAAATCATAAATAGACAACTGGGCGACCTCATTAGAAATAAAAACCCAAAAGATTAGATAGACAAACAAACAAACACATAAATGTGGAGAGAAGGGCAGTGCGCGCAGGAGCAAAGGTAAACAGCAGACAGACCTGAATCCTTATCTTTACAAGGTCGACCTCAGAATTTGTTCAGTTTGTCTCGGTGACGGATAATGGAAGGAAGGGCAGCAACTGGTCGACTTCATTAAATAAACAAATAAAAAATAAGATAAACTCTCAGGAATAGATAAATAATAACAAAAAAATTGTAAAGTGGAGAAAGCGAGAGCGCGCGAATGCACTCAAGCAAACACAAACAGCACAGTAGGATGCGTATTTTTTTTTTTAAATTGACAAAATAAATAAAACATGAATCAAAAAATAAAAATAAGTGGAAAAGGCGAGAGTGCGCGAGCACACAGGAGCAAAGACAAGCAGCGCAGCTTGATGCGTAGTAAAAAAAATAATAAACAGACAACTGGTCGACCTCATTAGAAATAAAAACCCAAAAGTTTAGATAGACAAACAAACAAAAACATAAATGTGGAGAGAAGGGCAGTGCGCGCAGGAGCAAAGGTAAACAGCAGACAGACCTGAATCCTTATCTTTACAAGGTCGACCTCAGAACTTTGTTCAATTTGTCTCGCTGACGGATAATGGAAGGAAGGGCAGGCAACTGGTCGACTTCATTTAAATAAACAATAAAAAATTAGATAAACTCTCAGGAATAGATAAATAATAACAAAAAAATTGTAAAGTGGAGAAAGCGAGAGCGCGCGAATGCACTCAAGCAAACACAAACAGCACAGTACGATGCGTATTTTTTTTAAAATTGACAAAATAAATAAAAAATGAATCAAAAATAAAAATAAGTGGAAAAGGCGAGAGTGGGCGAGCAGACAGGAGCAAAGACAAGCAGCGCAGCTTGATGCGTAGTAAAAAAAATAATAAATAGACAACTGGTCGACCTCATTAGAAATAAAAACCCAAAAGATTAGATAGACAAACAAACAAAAACATAAATGTGGAGAGAAGGGCAGTGCGCGCAGGAGCAAAGGTAAACAGCACACAGACCTGAATCCTTATCTTTACAAGGTCCACCTCAGAACTTTGTTCAGTTTGTCTCGGTGACGGACAATGGAAGGAAGGGCAGGCAACTGGTCGACTTCATTTAAATAAACAAATAAAAAAATAAGATAAACTCTCAGGAATAGATAAATAATAACAAAAAAATTGTAAAGTGGAGAAAGCGGGAGAGCGCGCGAATGCACTCAAGCAAACACAAACAGCACAGCACGATGCGTATTTTTTTTTTAAATTGACAAAATAAATCAAAAATAAATAAAAATAAAAATAAGTGGGAAAGGCGAGAGGTGCGCGAGCACACAGGAGCAAAGACAAGCAGCGCAGCTTGATGCGTAGTAAAAAAAATAATAAATAGACAACTGGTCGACCTCATTAGAAATAAAAACCCAAAAGATTAGATAGACAAACAAACAAACACATAAATGTGGAGAGAAGGGCAGTGCGCGCAGGAGCAAAGGTAAACAGCAGACAGACCTGAATCCTTACCTTTACAAGGTCGACCTCAGAACTTTGTTCAGTTTGTCTCGGTGACGGATAATGGAAGGAAGGGCAGGCAACTGGTCCACTTCATTTAAATAAACAAATAAAAAATAAGATAAACTCTCAGGAATAGATAAATAATAACAAAAAAATTGTAAAGTGGGAGAAAGCGAGAGCGCGCGAATGCACTCAAGCAAACACAAACAGCACAGTAGGATGCGTATTTTTTTTTAAATTGACAAAATAAATAAAACATGAATCAAAAATAAAAATAAGTGGAAAAGGCGAGAGTGCGCGAGCACACAGGAGCAAAGACAAGCAGCGCAGCTTGATGCGTAGTAAAAAAAAATAATAAACAGACAACTGGTCGACCTCATTAGAAATAAAAACCCAAAAGATTAGATAGACAAACAAACAAACACATAAATGTGGAGAGAAGGGCAGTGCGCGCAGGAGCAAAGGTAAACAGCAGACAGACCTGAATCCTTATCTTTACAAGGTCGACCTCAGAACTTTGTTCAATTTGTCTCGCTGACGGATAATGGAAGGAAGGGCAGGCAACTGGTCGACTTCATTTAAATAAACAAATAAAAAATTAGATAAACTCTCAGGAATAGATAAATAATAACAAAAAAATTGTAAAGTGGAGAAAGCGAGAGCGCGCGAATGCACTCAAGCAAACACAAACTGCACAGTACGATGCGTATTTTTTTTAAAATTGACAAAATAAATAAAAAATGAATCAAAAATAAAAATAAGTGGAAAAGGCGAGAGTGGGCGAGCAGACAGGAGCAAAGACAAGCAGCGCAGCTTGATGCGTAGTAAAAAAAATAATAAATAGACAACTGGTCGACCTCATTAGAAATAAAAACCCAAAAGATTAGATAGACAAACAAACAAAAACATAAATGTGGAGAGAAGGGCAGTGCGCGCAGGAGCAAAGGTAAACAGCACACAGACCTGAATCCTTATCTTTACAAGGTCCACCTCAGAACTTTGTTCAGTTTGTCTCGGTGACGGACAATGGAAGGAAGGGCAGGCAACTGGTCGACTTCATTTAAATAAACAAATAAAAAATAAGATAAACTCTCAGGAATAGATAAATAATAACAAAAAAATTGTAAAGTGGAGAAAGCGAGAGCGCGCGAATGCACTCAAGCAAACACAAACAGCACAGCACGATGCGTATTTTTTTTTTAAATTGACAAAATAAATCAAAAATAAATAAAAATAAAATAAGTGGGAAAGGCGAGAGTGCGCGAGCACACAGGAGCAAAGACAAGCAGCGCAGCTTGATGCGTAGTAAAAAAAATAATAAATAGACAACTGGTCGACCTCATTAGAAATAAAAACCCAAAAGATTAGATAGACAAACAAACAAACACATAAATGTGGAGAGAAGGGCAGTGCGCGCAGGAGCAAAGGTAAACAGCAGACAGACCTGAATCCTTACCTTTACAAGGTCGACCTCAGAACTTTGTTCAGTTTGTCTCGGTGACGGATAATGGAAGGAAGGGCAGGCAACTGGTCCACTTCATTTAAATAAACAAATAAAAAATAAGATAAACTCTCAGGAATAGATAAATAATAACAAAAAAATTGTAAAGTGGAGAAAGCGAGAGCGCGCGAATGCACTCAAGCAAACACAAACAGCACAGCACGATGCGTATTTTTTTTTGAAATTGACAAAATAAATCAAAAATAAATCAAAAATAAAAATAAGTGGAAAAGGCGAGAGTGCGCGAGCACACAGGAGCAAAGACAAGCAGCGCAGCTTGATGCGTAGTAAAAAAAATAATAAATAGACAACTGGTCGACCTCATTAGAAATAAAAACCCAAAAGATTAGATAGACAAACAAACAAACACATAAATGTGGAGAGAAGGGCAGTGCGCGCAGGAGCAAAGGTAAACAGCAGACAGACCTGAATCCTTATCTTTACAAGGTCGACCTCAGAACTTTGTTCAGTTTGTCTCGGTGACGGATAATGGAAGGAAGGGCAGGCAAATGGTCGACTTCATTTAAATAAACAAATAAAAAATAAGATAAACTCTCAGGAATAGATAAATAATAACAAAAAAATTGTAAAGTGTAGAAAGCGAGAGCGCGCGAATGCACTCAAGCAAACACAAACAGCACAGCACGATGCGTATTTTTTTTAAATTGACAAAATAAATCAAAAATAAATCAAAAATAAAAATAAGTGGAAAAGGCGAGAGTGCGCGAGCACACAGGAGCAAAGACAAGCAGCGCAGCTTGATGCGTAGTAAAAAAAATAATAAATAGACAACTGGTCGACCTCCTTAGAAATAAAAACCCAAAAGATTAGATAGACAAACAAACAAACACATAAATGTGGAGAGAAGGGCAGTGCGCGCAGGAGCAAAGGTAAACAGCAGAGAGACCTGAATCCTTATCTTTACAAGGTCGACCTCAGAACTTTGTTCGGTTTGTCTCGGTGACGGATAATGGAAGGAAGGGCAGGCAACTGGTCCACTTCATTTAAATAAACAAATAAAAAATAAGATAAACTCTCAGGAATAGATTAATAATAACAAAAAAATTGTAAAGTGGAGAAAGCGAGAGCGCGCGAATGCACTCAAGCAAACAAAAACAACACAGCACGATGCGTATTTTTTTTTAAAATTTCAAAATAAATCAAAAATAAATCAAAAATAAAAATAAGTGGAAAAGGCGAGAGTGCGCCAGCACACAGGAGCAAAGACAAGCAGCGCAGCTTGATGCGTAGTAAAAAAAATAATAAATAGACAACTGGTCGACCTCACTAGAAATAAAAACCCTAAAGATTAGAAAAACAAACAAACACATAAATGTGGAGAGATGGGCAGTGCGCGCAGGAGCAAAGGTAAACAGCAGACAGACCTGAATTCTTTTCTTTACAAGGTCGACCTCAGAACTTTGTTCAGTTTGTCTCGGTGACGGATAATGGAAGGAAGGGCAGGCAACTGGTCGACTTCATTTAAATAAACAAATAAAAAATAAGATAAAATCTCAGGAATAGATAAATAATAACAAAAAATTGTAAAGTGGAGAAAGCGGGAGCGCGCGAATGCACTCAAGCAAACACAAACAGCACAGCACGATGCGTATTTTTTTTTAAAATTGACAAAATAAATCAAAAATAAATCAAAAATAAAAATAAGTGGAAAATGCGAGAGTGCGCGAGCACACAGGAGCAAAGACAAGCAGCGCAGCTTGATGCGTAGTAAAAAAAATAATAAATAGACAACTGGTCGACCTCATTAGAAATAAAAACCCAAAACATTAGATAGACAAACAAACAAACACATAAATGTGGAGAGAAGGGCAGTGCGCGCAGGAGCAAAGGTAAACAGCAGACAGACCTGAATCCTTATCTTTACAAGGTCGACCTCAGAACTTTGTTCAGTTTGTCTCGGTGACGGATAATGGAAGGAAGGGCAGGCAAATGGTCGACTTCATTTAAATAAACAAATAAAAAATAAGATAAACTCTCAGGAATAGATAAATAATAACAAAAAAATTGTAAAGTGTAGAAAGCGAGAGCGCGCGAATGCACTCAAGCAAACACAAACAGCACAGCACGATGCGTATTTTTTTTAAATTGACAAAATAAATCAAAAATAAATCAAAAATAAAAATAAGTGGAAAAGGCGAGAGTGCGCGAGCACACATGAGCAAAGACAAGCAGCGCAGCTTGATGCGTAGTAAAAAAAATAATAAATAGACAACTGGTCGACCTCCTTAGAAATAAAAACCCAAAAGATTAGATAGACAAACAAACAAACACATAAATGTGGAGAGAAGGGCAGTGCGCGCAGGAGCAAAGAAACTGAATCCTTATCTTTACAAGGTCGACCTCAGAACTTTGTTCAGTTTGTCTCGGTGACGGATAATGGAAGGAAGGGCAGGCAACTGGTCGACTTCATTTAAATAAACAAATAAAAAATAAGGTAAACTCTCAGGAATAGATAAATAATAACAAAAAAATTGTAAAGTGGAGAAAGCGAGAGCGCGCGAATGCACTCACGCAAACACAAACAGCACAGCACGATGCGTATATTTTTTTAAATTGACAAAATAAAACAAAAATAAATCAAAAATAAAAATAAGGGGAAAAGGCAAGAGTGTGCGAGCACACAGGAGCAAAGACAAGCAGCGCAGCTTGATGCGTAGTAAAAAAAATAATACATAGACAACTGGTCGACCTCATTAGAAATAAAAACCCAAAAGATTAGATAGACAAACAAACAAACACATAAATGTGGAGAGAAGGGCAGTGCGCGCAGGAGCAAAGGTAAACAGCAGAGAGACCTGAATCCTTATCTTTACAAGGTCGACCTCAGAACTTTGTTCGGTTTGTCTCGGTGACGGATAATGGAAGGAAGGGCAGGCAACTGGTCCACTTCATTTAAATAAACAAATAAAAAATAAGATAAACTCTCAGGAATAGATTAATAATAACAAAAAAATTGTAAAGTGGAGAAAGCGAGAGCGCGCGAATGCACTCAAGCAAACAAAAACAACACAGCACGATGCGTATTTTTTTTTAAATTTCAAAATAAATCAAAAATAAATCAAAAATAAAAATAAGTGGAAAAGGCAAGAGTGCGCCAGCACACAGGAACAAAGACAAGCAGCGCAGCTTGATGCGTAGTAAAAAAAATAATAAATAGACAACTGGTCGACCTCACTAGAAATAAAATCCCTAAAGATTAGATAGACAAACAAACAAACACATAAATGTGGAGAGATGGGCAGTGCGCGCAGGAGCAAAGGTAAACAGCAGACAGACCTGAATTCTAATCTTTACAAGGTCGACCTCAGAACTTTGTTCAGTTTGTCTCGGTGACGGATAATGGAAGGAAGGGCAGGCAACTGGTCGACTTCATTTAAATAAACAAATAAAAAATAAGATAAAATCTCAGGAATAGATAAATAATAACAAAAAATTGTAAAGTGGAGAAAGCGGGAGCGCGCGAATGCACTCAAGCAAACACAAACAGCACAGCACGATGCGTATTTTTTTTTAAAATTGACAAAATAAATCAAAAATAAATCAAAAATAAAAATAAGTGGAAAATGCGAGAGTGCGCGAGCACACAGGAGCAAAGACAAGCAGCGCAGCTTGATGCGTAGTAAAAAAAATAATAAATAGACAACTGGTCGACCTCATTAGAAATAAAAACCCAAAAGATTAGATAGACAAACAAACAAACACATAAATGTGGAGAGAAGGGCAGTGCGCGCAGGAGCAAAGGTAAACAGCAGACAGACCTGAATCCTTATCTTTACAAGGTCGACCTCAGAACTTTGTTCAGTTTGTCTCGGTGACGGATAATGGAAGGAAGGGCAGGCAACTAGTCGACTTCATTTAAATAAACAAATAAAAAATAAGATAAAGTCTCAGGAATAGATAAATAATAAAAAAAAATTGTAAAGTGGAGAAAGCGAGAGCGCGCGAATGCACTCAAGCAAACACAAACAGCACAGCACGATGCGTATTTTTTTTAAATTGACAAAATAAATAAAAAATGAATCAAAAATAAAAATAAGTGGAAAAGGCGAGAGTGCGCGAGCACACAGGAGCCAAGACAAGCAGCGCAGCTTAATGCGTAGTAAAAAAAAATAATAAATAGACAACTGGTCGACCTCATTAGAAATAAAAACCCAAAAGATTAGATAGACAAACAAACAAACACATAAATGTGGAGAGAAGGGCAGTGCGCGCAGGAGCAAAGGTAAACAGCAGACAGACCTGAATCCTCATCTTTACAAGGTCGACTTCAGAACTTTGTTCAGTTTGTCTCGGTGACGGATAATGGAAGGAAGGGCAGGCAACTGGTCGACTTCATTTAAATAAACAAATAAAAAATAAGATAAACTCTCAGGAATAGATAAATAATAACAAAAAAATTGTAAAGTGGAGAAAGCGAGAGCGCGCGAATGCACTCAAGCAAACACAAACAGCACAGCACGATGCGTATTTTTTTTTAAATTGACAAAATAAATAAAAAATAAATCAAAAATAAAAATAAGTGGAAAAGGCGAGAGTGCGCCAGCACACAGGAGCAAAGACAAGCAGCGCAGCTTGATGCGTAGTAAAAAAAATAATAAATAGACAACTGGTCGACCTCATTAGAAATAAAAACCCAAAAGATTAGATAGACAAACAAACAAACACATAAATGTGGAGAGAAGGGCAGTGCGCGCAGGAGCAAAGGTAAACAGCAGACAGACCTGAATCCTTATCTTTACAAGGTCGACCTCAGAACTTTGTTCAGTTTGTCTCGGTGACGGATAATGGAAGGAAGGGCAGGCAACTGGTCGACTTCATTTAAATAAACAAATAAAAAATAAGATAAACTCTCAGGAATAGATAAATAATAACAAAAAAATTGTAAAGTGGAGAAAGCGAGAGCGCGCGAATGCACTCAAGCAAACACAAACAGCACAGCACGATGCGTATTTTTTTTAAATTGACAAAATAAATCAAAAATAAATCAAAAATAAAAATAAGTGGAAAAGGCGAGAGTGCGCGAACACACAGGAGCAAAGACAAGCAGCGCAGCTTGATGCGTAGTAAAAAAAATAATAAATAGACAACTGGTCGACCTCATTAGAAATAAAAACCCAAAAGATTAGATAGACAAACAAACAAACACATAAATGTGGAGAGAAGGGCAGTGCACGCAGGAGCAAAGGTAAACAGAAGACAGACCTGAATCCTTATCTTTACAAGGTCGACCTCAGAACTTTGTTCAGTTTGTCTCGGTGACGGATAATGGAAGGAAGGGCAGGCAACTGGTCGACTTCATTTAAATAAACAAATAAAAAATAAGATAAACTCTCAGGAATAGATAAATAATAACAAAAAAATTGTAAAGAGGAGAAAGCGAGAGCGCGCGAATGCACTCAAGCAAACACAAACAGCACAGCACGATGCGTATTTTTTTTTAAATTGACAAAATAAAACAAAAATAAATCAAAAATAAAAATAAGTGGAAAAGGCGAGAGTGCGCCAGCACACAGGAGCAAAGACAAGCAGCGCAGCTTGATGCGTAGTAAAAAAAATAATAAATAGACAACTGGTCGACCTCATTAGAAATAAAAACCCAAAAGATTAGATAGACAAACAAACAAACACATAAATGTGGAGAGAAGGGCAGTGCGCGCAGGAGCAAAGGTAAACAGCAGACAGACCTGAATCCTTATCTTTATAAGGTCGACCTCAGAACTTTGTTCAGTTTGTCTCGGTGACGGATAATGGAAGGAAGGGCAGGCAACTGGTCGACTTCATTTAAATAAACAAATAAAAAATAAGATAAACTCTCAGGAATAGATAAATAATAACAAAAAAATTGTAAAGTGGAGAAAGCGAGAGCGCGTGAATGCACTCAAGCAAACACAAACAGCACAGCACGATGCGTATTTTTTTTAAATTGACAAAATAAATCAAAAATAAATCAAAAATAAAAATAAGTGGAAAAGGCGAGAGTGCGCGAGCACACAGGAGGAAATACAAGCAGCGCAGCTTGATGCGTAGTAAAAAATATAATAAATAGACAACTGGTCGACCTCATTAGAAATTAAAACCCAAAAGATTAGATAGACAAACAAACAAACACATAAATGTGGAGAGAAGGGCAGTGCGCGCAGGAGCAAAGGTAAACAGCAGACAGACCTGAATCCTTACCTTTACAAGGTCGACCTCAGAACTTTGTTCAGTTTGTCTCGGTGACGGATAATGGAAGGAAGGGCAGGCAACTGGTCCACTTCATTTAAATAAACAAATAAAAAATAAGATAAACTCTCAGGAATAGATAAATAATAACAAAAAAATTGTAAAGTGGAGAAAGCGAGAGCGCGCGAATGCACTCAAGCAAACACAAACAGCACAGCACGATGCGTATTTTTTTTGAAATTGACAAAATAAATCAAAAATAAATCAAAAATAAAAATAAGTGGAAAAGGCGAGAGTGCGCGAGCACACAGGAGCAAAGACAAGCAGCGCAGCTTGATGCGTAGTAAAAAAAATAATAAATAGACAACTGGTCGACCTCATTAGAAATAAAAACCCCAAAGATTAGATAGACAAACAAACAAACACATAAATGTGGAGAGAAGGGCAGTGCGCGCAGGAGCAAAGGTAAACAGCACACAGACCTGAATCCTTATCTTTACAAGGTCGACCTCAGAACTTTGTTCAGTTTGTCTCGGTGACGGACAATGGAAGGAAGGGCAGGCAACTGGTCGACTTCATTTAAATAAACAAATAAAAAATAAGATAAACTCTCAGGAATAGATAAATAATAACAAAAAAATTGTAAAGTGGAGAAAGCGAGAGCGCGAGAATGCACTCAAGCAAACACAAACAGCACAGTAGGATGCGTATTTTTTTTTAAAATTGACAAAATAAATAAAACATGAATCAAAAATAAAAATAAGTGGAAAAGGCGAGAGTGCGCGAGCACACAGGAGCAAAGACAAGCAGCGCAGCTTGATGCGTAGTAAAAAAAATAATAAAGAGACAACTGGTCGACCTCATTAGAAATAAAAACCCAAAAGATTAGATAGACAAACAAACAAACACATAAATGTGGAGAGAAGGGCAGTGCGCGCAGGAGCAAAGGTAAACAGCAGACAGACCTGAATCCTTAACTTTACAAGGTCGACCTCAGAACTTTGTCCAATTTGTCTCGGTGACGGATAATGGAAGGAAGGGCAGGCAACTGGTCGACTTCATTTAAATAAACAAATAAAAAATAAGATAAACTCTCAGGAATAGATAAATAATAACAAAAAAATTGTAAAGTGGAGAAAGCGAGAGCGCGCGAATGCACTCAAGCAAACACAAACAGCACAGTACGATGCGTATTTTTTTTTAAATTGACAAAATAAATAAAAAATGAATCAAAAATAAAAATAAGTGGAAAAGGCGAGAGTGCGCGAGCACACAGGAGCAAAGACAAGCAGCGCAGCTTGATGCGTAGTAAAAAAAATAATAAATAGACAACTGGTCGACCTCATTAGAAATAAAAACCCAAAAGATTAGATAGACAAACAAACAAACACATAAATGTGGAGAGAAGGGCAGTGCGCGCAGGAGCAAAGGTAAACAGCACACAGACCTGAATCCTTACCTTTACAAGGTCGACCTCAGAACTTTGTTCAGTTTATCTCGGTGACGGATAATGGAAGGAAGGGCAGGCAACTGGTCCACTTCATTTAAATAAACAAATAAAAAATAAGATAAACTCTCAGGAATAGATAAATAATAACAAAAAAATTGTAAAGTGGAGAAAGCGAGAGCGCGCGAATGCACTCAAGCAAACACAAACAGCACAGCACGATGCGTATTTTTTTTTGAAATTGACAAAATAAATCAAAAATAAATCAAAAATAAAAATAAGTGGAAAAGGCGAGAGTGCGCGAGCACACAGGAGCAAAGACAAGCAGCGCAGCTTGATGCGTAGTAAAAAAAATAATAAATAGACAACTGGTCGACCTCATTAGAAATAAAAACCCAAAAGATTAGATAGACAAACAAACAAACACATAAATGTGGAGAGAAGGGCAGTGCGCGCAGGAGCAAAGGTAAACAGCAGACAGACCTGAATCCTTATCTTTACAAGGTCGACCTCAGAACTTTGTTCAGTTTGTCTCGGTGACGGATAATGGAAGGAAGGGCAGGCAACTGGTCGACTTCATTTAAATAAACAAATAAAAAATAAGATAAACTCTCAGGAATAGATAAATAATAACAAAAAAATTGTAAAGTGGAGAAAGCGAGAGCGCGCGAATGCACTCAAGCAAACACAAACAGCACAGCACGATGCGTATTTTTTTTTTTAAATTGACAAAATAAATAAAAAATAAATCAAAAATAAAAATAAGTGGAAAAGGCGAGAGTGCGCGAACACACAGGAGCAAAGACAAGCAGCGCAGCTTGATGCGTAGTAAAAAAAAATAATAAATAGACAACTGGTCGACCTCATTAGAAATAAAAACCCAAAACATTAGATAGACAAACAAACAAACACATAAATGTGGAGAGAAGGGCAGTGCGCGCAGGAGCAAAGGTAAACAACAGACAGACCTGAATCCTTATCTTTACAAGGTCGACCTCAGAACTTTGTTCAGTTTGTCTCGGTGACGGATAATGGAAGGAAGGGCAGGCAAATGGTCGACTTCATTTAAATAAACAAATAAAAAATAAGATAAACTCTCAGGAATAGATAAATAATAACAAAAAAATTGTAAAGTGTAGAAAGCGAGAGCGCGCGAATGCACTCAAGCAAACACAAACAGCACAGCACGATGCGTATTTTTTTTAAATTGACAAAATAAATCAAAAATAAATCAAAAATAAAAATAAGTGGAAAAGGCGAGAGTGCGCGAGCACACATGAGCAAAGACAAGCAGCGCAGCTTGATGCGTAGTAAAAAAAATAATAAATAGACAACTGGTCGACCTACTTAGAAATAAAAACCCAAAAGATTAGATAGACAAACAAACAAACACATAAATGTGGAGAGAAGGGCAGTGCGCGCAGGAGCAAAAAAACTGAATCCTTATCTTTACAAGGTCGACCTCAGAACTTTGTTCAGTTTGTCTCGGTGACGGATAATGGAAGGAAGGGCAGGCAACTGGTCGACTTCATTTAAATAAACAAATAAAAAATAAGATAAACTCTCAGGAATAGATAAATAATAACAAAAAAATTGTAAAGTGGAGAAAGCGAGAGCGCGCGAATGCACTCAAGCAAACACAAACAGCACAGCACGATGCGTATATTTTTTTAAATTGACAAAATAAAACAAAAATAAATCAAAAATAAAAATAAGTGGAAAAGGCAAGAGTGTGCGAGCACACAGGAGCAAAGACAAGCAGCGCAGCTTGATGCGTAGTAAAAAAAATAATAAATAGACAACTGGTCGACCTCATTAGAAATAAAAACCCAAAAGATTAGATAGACAAACAAACAAACACATAAATGTGGAGAGAAGGGCAGTGCGCGCAGGAGCAAAGGTAAACAGCAGACAGACCTGAATCCTTATCTTTACAAGGTCGACCTCAGAACTTTGTTCAGTTTGTCTCGGTGACGGATAATGGAAGGAAGGGCAGGCAACTGGTCGACTTCATTTAAATAAACAAATAAAAAATAAGATAAACTCTCAGGAATAGATAAATAATAACAAAAAAATTGTAAAGTGGAGAAAGCGAGAGCGCGCGAATGCACTCAAGCAAACACAAACAGCACAGCACGATGCGTATTTTTTTTAAATTGACAAAATAAATAAAAAATAAATCAAAAATAAAAATAAGTGGAAAAGGCGAGAGTGCGCCAGCACACAGGAGCAAAGACAAGCAGCGCAGCTTGATGCGTAGTAAAAAAAATAATAAATAGACAACTGGTCGACCTCATTAGAAATAAAAACCCAAAAGATTAGATAGACAAACAAACAAACACATAAATGTGGAGAGAAGGGCAGTGCGCGCAGGAGCAAAGGTAAACAGCAGACAGACCTGAATCCTTATCTTTACAAGGTCGACCTCAGAACTTTGTTCAGTTTGTCTCGGTGACGGATAATGGAAGGAAGGGCAGGCAACTGGTCGACTTCATTTAAATAAACAAATAAAAAATAAGATAAACTCTCAGGAATAGATAAATAATAACAAAAAAATTGTAAAGTGGAGAAAGCGAGAGCGCGCCAATGCACTCAAGCAAACACAAACAGCACAGCACGATGCGTATTTTTTTTAAATTGACAAAATAAATCAAAAATAAATCAAAAATAAAAATAAGTGGAAAAGGCGAGAGTGCGCGAACACACAGGAGCAAAGACAAGCAGCGCAGCTTGATGCGTAGTAAAAAAAATAATAAATAGACAACTGGTCGACCTCATTAGAAATAAAAACCCAAAAGATTAGATAGACAAACAAACAAACACATAAATGTGGAGAGAAGGGCAGTGCACGCAGGAGCAAAGGTAAACAGAAGACAGACCTGAATCCTTATCTTTACAAGGTCGACCTCAGAACTTTGTTCAGTTTGTCTCGGTGACGGATAATGGAAGGAAGGGCAGGCAACTGGTCGACTTCATTTAAATAAACAAATAAAAAATAAGATAAACTCTCAGGAATAGATAAATAATAACAAAAAAATTGTAAAGAGGAGAAAGCGAGAGCGCGCGAATGCACTCAAGCAAACACAAACAGCACAGCACGATGCGTATTTTTTTTAAATTGACAAAATAAAACAAAAATAAATCAAAAATAAAAATAAGTGGAAAAGGCGAGAGTGCGCCAGCACACAGGAGCAAAGACAAGCAGCGCAGCTTGATGCGTAGTAAAAAAAATAATAAATAGACAACTGGTCGACCTCATTAGAAATAAAAACCCAAAAGATTAGATAGACAAACAAACAAACACATAAATGTGGAGAGAAGGGCAGTGCGCGCAGGAGCAAAGGTAAACAGCAGACAGACCTGAATCCTTATCTTTATAAGGTCGACCTCAGAACTTTGTTCAGTTTGTCTCGGTGACGGATAATGGAAGGAAGGGCAGGCAACTGGTCGACTTCATTTAAATAAACAAATAAAAAATAAGATAAACTCTCAGGAATAGATAAATAATAACAAAAAAATTGTAAAGTGGAGAAAGCGAGAGCGCGTGAATGCACTCAAGCAAACACAAACAGCACAGCACGATGCGTATTTTTTTTAAATTGACAAAATAAATCAAAAATAAATCAAAAATAAAAATAAGTGGAAAAGGCGAGAGTGCGCGAGCACACAGGAGGAAATACAAGCAGCGCAGCTTGATGCGTAGTAAAAAATATAATAAATAGACAACTGGTCGACCTCATTAGAAATTAAAACCCAAAAGATTAGATAGACAAACAAACAAACACATAAATGTGGAGAGAAGGCAGTGCAGGCAGGAGAAAAGGTAAACAGCAGACAGACCTGAATCCTTATCTTTACAAGGTCGACCTCAGAACTTTGTTCAGTTTGTCTCGGTGACGGATAATGGAAGGAAGGGCAGGCGACTGGTCGACTTCATTTAAATAAACAAATAAAAAATAAGATAAACTCTCAGGAATAGATAAATAATAACAAAAAAATTGTAAAGTGGAGAAAGCGAGAGCGCGCGAATGCACTCAAGGAAACACAAACAGCACAGCACGATGCGTATTTTTTTTTAAATTGACAAAATAAATCAAAAATAAAAATAAGTGGAAAAGGCGAGAGTGCGCGAGCACACAGGAGCAAAGAGAAGCAGCGCAGCTTGATGCGTAGTAAAAAAAATAATAAATAGACAACTGGTCGACCTCATTAGAAATAAAAACCCAAAAGATTAGATAGACAAACAAACAAACACATAAATGTGGAGAGAAGGTCAGTGCGCGCAGGAGCAAAGGTAAACAGCAGACAGACCTGAATCCTTATCTTTACAAGGTCGACCTCAGAACTTTGTTCAATTTGTCTCGGTGACGGATAATGGAAGGAAGGGCAGGCAACTGGTCGACTTCATTTAAATAAAAACATAAAATATAAGATAAACTCTCAGGAATAGATAAATAATAACAAAAATTGTAAAGTGGAGAAAGCGAGAGCGCGTGAATGCACTCAAGCAAACACAAACAGCACAGCACGATGCGTATTTTTTTTTAAAATTGACAAAATAAATCAAAAATAAAAATAAGTGGAAAAGGCGAGAGTGCGCGAGCAGACAGGAGCAAAGACAAGCAGTGCAGCTTGATGCGTAGTAAAAAAAATAATAAATAGACAACTGGTCGACCTCATTAGAAAAAAAAACCCAAAAGATTAGATAGACAAACAAACAAACACATAAATGTGGAGTGAATGGCAGTGCGCGCAGGAGCAAAGGTAAACAGCAGACAGACCTGAATCCTTATCTTTACAAGGTCGACCTCAGAACTTTGTTCAGTTTGTCTCGGTGACGGATAATGGAAGGAAGGGCAGGCAACTGGTCCACTTCATTTAAATAAACAAATAAAAAATAAGATAAACTCTCAGGAATAGATAAATAATAACAAAAAAATTGTAAAGTGGAGAAAGCGAGAGCGCGCGAATGCACTCAAGCAAACACAAACAGCACAGCACGATGCGTATTTTTTTTTGAAATTGACAAAATAAATCAAAAATAAATCAAAAATAAAAATAAGTGGAGTGGCTGGGGATATAGCCTAGTGGCAAGAGTGCCTGCCTCGGATACACGAGGCCCTAGGTTCGATTCCCCAGCACCACATATACAGAAAAAAAAACGGCCAGAAGCGGCGCTGTGGCTCAAGTGGCAGAGTGCTAGCCTTGAGCGGGAAGAAGCCAGGGACAGTGCTCAGGCCCTGAGTCCAAGGCCCAGGACTGGCCAAAAAAAAAAAAAAAAAAAAAAAAAAAAAAAAAAAAAAAAAAAAAAAAAAAAATAAGTGGAAAAGGCGAGAGTGCGCGAGCACACATGAGCAAAGACAAGCAGCGCAGCTTGATGCGTAGTAAAAAAAATAATAAATAGACAACTGGTCGACCTCATTAGAAATAAAAACCCAAAAGATTAGATAGACAAACAAACAAACACATAAATGTGGAGAGAAGGGCAGTGCGCGCAGGAGCAAAGGTAAACAGCACACAGACCTGAATCCTTATCTTTACAAGGTCGACCTCAGAACTTTGTTCAGTTTGTCTCGGTGACGGACAATGGAAGGAAGGGCAGGCAACTGGTCGACTTCATTTAAATAAACAAATAAAAAATAAGATAAACTCTCAGGAATAGATAAATAATAACAAAAAAATTGTAAAGTGGAGAAAACGAGAGAGCGCGAGAATGCACTCAAGCAAACACAAACAGCACAGTAGGATGCGTATTTTTTTTTAAAATTGACAAAATAAATAAAACATGAATCAAAAATAAAAATAAGTGGAAAAGGCGAGAGTGCGCGAGCACACAGGAGCAAAGACAAGCAGCGCAGCTTGATGCGTAGTAAAAAAAATAATAAAGAGACAACTGGTCGACCTCATTAGAAATAAAAACCCAAAAGATTAGATAGACAAACAAACAAACACATAAATGTGGAGAGAAGGGCAGTGCGCGCAGGAGCAAAGGTAAACAGCAGACAGACCTGAATCCTTAACTTTACAAGGTCGACCTCAGAACTTTGTCCAATTTGTCTCGGTGACGGATAATGGAAGGAAGGGCAGGCAACTGGTCGACTTCATTTAAATAAACAAATAAAAAATAAGATAAACTCTCAGGAATAGATAAATAATAACAAAAAAATTGTAAAGTGGAGAAAGCGAGAGCGCGCGAATGCACTCAAGCAAACACAAACAGCACAGTACGATGCGTATTTTTTTTTAAATTGACAAAATAAATAAAAAATGAATCAAAAATAAAAATAAGTGGAAAAGGCGAGAGTGCGCGAGCACACAGGAGCAAAGACAAGCAGCGCAGCTTGATGCGTAGTAAAAAAAATAATAAATAGACAACTGGTCGACCTCATTAGAAATAAAAACCCAAAAGATTAGATAGACAAACAAACAAACACATAAATGTGGAGAGAAGGGCAGTGCGCGCAGGAGCAAAGGTAAACAGCACACAGACCTGAATCCTTACCTTTACAAGGTCGACCTCAGAACTTTGTTCAGTTTGTCTCGGTGACGGATAATGGAAGGAAGGGCAGGCAACTGGTCCACTTCATTTAAATAAACAAATAAAAAATAAGATAAACTCTCAGGAATAGATAAATAATAACAAAAAAATTGTAAAGTGGAGAAAGCGAGAGCGCGCGAATGCACTCAAGCAAACACAAACAGCACAGCACGATGCGTATTTTTTTTTGAAATTGACAAAATAAATCAAAAATAAATCAAAAATAAAAATAAGTGGAAAAGGCGAGAGTGCGCGAGCACACAGGAGCAAAGACAAGCAGCGCAGCTTGATGCGTAGTAAAAAAAATAATAAATAGACAACTGGTCGACCTCATTAGAAATAAAAACCCAAAAGATTAGATAGACAAACAAACAAACACATAAATGTGGAGAGAAGGGCAGTGCGCGCAGGAGCAAAGGTAAACAGCAGACAGACCTGAATCCTTATCTTTACAAGGTCGACCTCAGAACTTTGTTCAGTTTGTCTCGGTGACGGATAATGGAAGGAAGGGCAGGCAACTGGTCGACTTCATTTAAATAAACAAATAAAAAATAAGATAAACTCTCAGGAATAGATAAATAATAACAAAAAAATTGTAAAGTGGAGAAAGCGAGAGCGCGCGAATGCACTCAAGCAAACACAAACAGCACAGCACGATGCGTATTTTTTTTTTAAATTGACAAAATAAATAAAAAATAAATCAAAAATAAAAATAAGTGGAAAAGGCGAGAGTGCGCGAACACACAGGAGCAAAGACAAGCAGCGCAGCTTGATGCGTAGTAAAAAAAAATAATAAATAGACAACTGGTCGACCTCATTAGAAATAAAAACCCAAAACATTAGATAGACAAACAAACAAACACATAAATGTGGAGAGAAGGGCAGTGCGCGCAGGAGCAAAGGTAAACAGCAGACAGACCTGAATCCTTATCTTTACAAGGTCGACCTCAGAACTTTGTTCAGTTTGTCTCGGTGACGGATAATGGAAGGAAGGGCAGGCAAATGGTCGACTTCATTTAAATAAACAAATAAAAAATAAGATAAACTCTCAGGAATAGATAAATAATAACAAAAAAATTGTAAAGTGTAGAAAGCGAGAGCGCGCGAATGCACTCAAGCAAACACAAACAGCACAGCACGATGCGTATTTTTTTTAAATTGACAAAATAAATCAAAAATAAATCAAAAATAAAAATAAGTGGAAAAGGCGAGAGTGCGCGAGCACACATGAGCAAAGACAAGCAGCGCAGCTTGATGCGTAGTAAAAAAAATAATAAATAGACAACTGGTCGACCTACTTAGAAATAAAAACCCAAAAGATTAGATAGACAAACAAACAAACACATAAATGTGGAGAGAAGGGCAGTGCGCGCAGGAGCAAAGAAACTGAATCCTTATCTTTACAAGGTCGACCTCAGAACTTTGTTCAGTTTGTCTCGGTGACGGATAATGGAAGGAAGGGCAGGCAACTGGTCGACTTCATTTAAATAAACAAATAAAAAATAAGATAAACTCTCAGGAATAGATAAATAATAACAAAAAAATTGTAAAGTGGAGAAAGCGAGAGCGCGCGAATGCACTCAAGCAAACACAAACAGCACAGCACGATGCGTATATTTTTTTAAATTGACAAAATAAAACAAAAATAAATCAAAAATAAAAATAAGTGGAAAAGGCAAGAGTGTGCGAGCACACAGGAGCAAAGACAAGCAGCGCAGCTTGATGCGTAGTAAAAAAAATAATAAATAGACAACTGGTCGACCTCATTAGAAATAAAAACCCAAAAGATTAGATAGACAAACAAACAAACACATAAATGTGGAGAGAAGGGCAGTGCGCGCAGGAGCAAAGGTAAACAGCAGACAGACCTGAATCCTTATCTTTACAAGGTCGACCTCAGAACTTTGTTCAGTTTGTCTCGGTGACGGATAATGGAAGGAAGGGCAGGCAACTGGTCGACTTCATTTAAATAAACAAATAAAAAATAAGATAAACTCTCAGGAATAGATAAATAATTACAAAAAATTGTAAAGTGGAGAAAGCGAGAGCGCGCGAATGCACTCAAGCAAACACAAACAGCACAGTACGATGCGTATTTTTTTTTAAATTGACAAAATAAATAAAAAATAAATCAAAAATAAAAGTAAGTGGAAAAGGCGAGAGTGCGCGAGCACACAGGAGCAAAGACAAGCAGCGCAGCTTGATGCGTAGTAAAAAAAATAATAAATAGACAACTGGTCGACCTCATTAGAAATAAAACCCAAAAGATTAGATAGACAAACAAACAAACACATAAATGTGGAGAGAAGGGCAGTGCGCGCAGGAGCAAAGGTAAACAGCACACAGACCTGAATCCTTATCTTTACAAGGTCGACCTAAGAACTTTGTTCAGTTTGTCTCGGTGACGGATAATGGAAGGAAGGGCAGGCAACTGGTCGACTTCATTTAAATAAACAAATAAAAAATAAGATAAACTCTCAGGAATAGATAAATAATAACAAAAAAATTGTAAAGTGGAGAAAGCGAGAGCGCGCGAATGCACTCAAGCAAACACAAACAGCACAGCACGATGCGTATTTTTTTTTGAAATTGACAAAATATATCAAAAATAAAAATAAGTGGAAAAGGCGAGAGTGCGCGAGCACACAGGAGCAATGACAAGCAGCGCAGCTTGATGCGTAGTAAAAAAAATCATAAATAGACAACTGGGCGACCTCATTAGAAATAAAAACCCAAAAGATTAGATAGACAAAGAAACAAACACATAAATGTGGAGAGAAGGGCAGTGCGCGCAGGAGCAAAGGTAAACAGCAGACAGACCTGAATCCTTATCTTTACAAGGTCGACCTCAGAACTTTGTTCAGTTTGTCTCGGTGACGGATAATGGAAGGAAGGGCAGGCAACTGGTCGACTTCATTTAAATAAACAAATAAAAAATAAGAAAAACTCTCAGGAATAGATAAATAATAACAAAAAAATTGTAAAGTGGAGAAAGCGAGAGCGCGCGAATGCACTCAAGCAAACACAAACAGCACAGTAGGATGCGTATTTTTTTTTAAAATTGACAAAATAAATAAAACATGAATCAAAAATAAAAATAAGTGGAAAAGGCGAGAGTGCGCGAGCAAACAGGAGCAAAGACAAGCAGCGCAGCTTGATGCGTAGTAAAAAAAATAATAAACAGACAACTGGTCGACCTCATTAGAAATAAAAACCCAAAAGATTAGATAGACAAACAAACAAACACATAAATGTGGAGAGAAGGGCAGTGCGCGCAGGAGCAAAGGTAAACAGCAGACAGACCTGAATCCTTATCTTTACAAGGTCGACCTCAGAACTTTGTTCAATTTGTCTCGGTGACGGATAATGGAAGGAAGGGCAGGCAACTGGTCGACTTCATTTAAATAAACAAATAAAAAATAAGATAAACTCTCAGGAATAGATAAATAATAACAAAAAAATTGTAAAGTGGAGAAAGCGAGAGCGCGCGAATGCACTCAAGCAAACACAAACAGCACAGTACGATGCGTATTTTTTTTAAAATTGACAAAATAAATAAAAAATGAATCAAAAATAAAAATAAGTGGAAAAGGCGAGAGTGGGCGAGCACACAGGAGCAAAGACAAGCAGCGCAGCTTGATGCGTAGTAAAAAAAATAATAAATAGACAACTGGTCGACCTCATTAGAAATAAAAACCCAAAAGATTAGATAGACAAACAAACAAAAACATAAATGTGGAGAGAAGGGCAGTGCGCGCAGGAGCAAAGGTAAACAGCACACAGACCTGAATCCTTATCTTTACAAGGTCCACCTCAGAACTTTGTTCAGTTTGTCTCGGTGACGGACAATGGAAGGAAGGGCAGGCAACTGGTCGACTTCATTTAAATAAACAAATAAAAAATAAGATAAACTCTCAGGAATAGATAAATAATAACAAAAAAATTGTAAAGTGGAGAAAGCGAGAGCGCGCGAATGCACTCAAGCAAACACAAACAGCACAGCACGATGCGTATTTTTTTTTTAATTGACAAAATAAATCAAAAATAAATTAAAATAAAAATAAGTGGGAAAGGCGAGAGTGCGCGAGCACACAGGAGCAAAGACAAGCAGCGCAGCTTGATGCGTAGTAAAAAAAATAATAAATAGACAACTGGTCGACCTCATTAGAAATAAAAACCCAAAAGATTAGATAGACAAACAAACAAACACATAAATGTGGAGAGAAGGGCAGTGCGGGCAGGAGCAAAGGTAAACAGCAGAAAGACCTGAATCCTTATCTTTACAAGGTCGACCTCAGAACTTTGTTCAGTTTGTCTCGGTGATGGATAATGGAAGGAAGGGCAGGCAACTGGTCGACTTCATTTAAATAAACAAATAAAAAATAAGATAAACTCTCAGGAATAGATAAATAATAACAAAAAAATTGAAAAGTGGAGAAAGCGAGAGCCCGCGAATGCCCTCAAGCAAACACAAACAGCACAGCACGATGCGTTTTTTTTTTTAAATTGACAAAATAAATCAAAAATAAATCAAAGGGCTGGGGATATAGCCTAGTGGCAAGAGTGCCTGCCTCGGATACACGAGGCCCTAGGTTCGATTCCCCAGCACCACATATACAGAAAACGGCCAGAAGCGGCGCTGTGGCTCAAGTGGCAGAGTGCTAGCCTTGAGCGGGAAGAAGCCAGGGACAGTGCTCAGGCCCTGAGTCCAAGGCCCAGGACTGGCCAAAAAAATCAATAAATAAAAAAAAAAAATTAAATCAAAAATAAAAATAAGTGGAAAAGGCGAGAGTGCGCGAGCACAGAGGAGCAAAGACAAGCAGCGCAGCTTGATGCGTAGTAAAAAAAATAATAAATAGAAAACTGGTCGACCTCATTAGAAATCAAAACCCAAAAGATTAGATAGACAAACAAATAAACACATAAATGTGGAGAGAAGGGCAGTGCGGGCAGGAGCAAAGGTAAACAGCAGACAGACCTGAATCCTTATCTTTACAAGGTCGACCTCAGAACTTTGTTCAGTTTGTCTCGGTGACGGATAATGGAAGGAAGGGCAGGCAACTGGTCGACTTCATTTAAATAAAGAAATAAAAAATAAGATAAACTCTCAGGAATAGATAAATAATAACAAAAAAATTGTAAAGTGGAGAAAGCGAGAGCACGCGAATGCACTCAAGCAAACACAAACAGCACAGCACGATGCGTATTTTTTTTTAAATTGACAAAATAAATCAAAAATAAATCAAAAATAAAAATAAGTGGAAAAGGCGAGAGTGCGCGAGCACACAGGAGCAAAGACAAGCATCGCAGCTTGATGCGTAGTAAAAAAAATAATAAATAGACAACTGGTCGACCTCATTAGAAATAAAAACCCAAAAGATTAGATAGACAAACAAACAAACACATAAATGTGGAGAGAAGGGCAGTGCGCGCAGGAGCAAAGGTAAACAGCAGACAGACCTGAATCCTTATCTTTACGAGGTCGACCTCAGAACTTTGTTCAGTTTGTCTCCGTGACGGATAATGGAAGGAAGGGCAGGCAACTGGTCGACTTCATTTAAATAAACAAATAAAAAATAAGATAAACTCTCAGGAATAGATAAATAATAACAAAAAAATTGTAAAGTGGAGAAAGCGAGAGCACGCGAATGCACTCAAGCAAACACAAACAGCACAGCACGATGCGTATTTTTTTTTAAATTGACAAAATAAATCAAAAATATAAATCAGTGGAAAAGGCGAGAGTGCGCGAGCACACAGGAGCAAAGACAAGCAGCGCAGCTTGATGCGTAGCAAAAAAAATAATAAATAGACAACTGGTCGACCTCATTAGAAATAAAAACCCAAAAGATTAGATAGACAAACAAACAAACACATAAATGTGGAGAGAAGGGCAGTGCGCGAAGGAGCAAAGGTAAACAGCCTAAAGACTTGAATCCTTATCTTTACAAGGTCGACCTCAGAACTTTGTTCAGTTTGTCTCGGTGACGGATAATGGAAGGTAGGGCAGGCAACTGGTCGACTTCATTTAAATAAACAAATAAAAAATAAGATAAACTCTCAGGAATAGATAAATAATCACAAAAAAATTGTAAAGTGGAGAAAGCGAGAGCGCGCGAATGCACTGAAGCAAACACAAACAGCACAGCACGATGCGTATTTTTTTTTAAAATTGACAAAATAAATAAAAAATAAATCAAAAATAAAAATAAGGGGAAAAGGCGAGAGTGCGCGAGCACACAGGACCAAAGACAAGCAGCGCAGCTTGATGCGTAGTAAAAAAAATACTAAATAGACAACTGGTCGACCTCATTAGAAATAAAAACCCAAAAGATTAGATAGACAAACAAACAAACACATAAATGTGGAGAGAAGGGCAGTGCGCGCAGGAGCAAAGGTAAACAGCAGACAGACCTGAATCCTTATCTTTACAAGGTCGACCTCAGAACTTTGTTCAGTTTGTCTCGGTGACGGATAATGGAAGGCAGGGCAGGCAACTGGTCGACTTCATTTAAATAAACAAATAAAAAATAAGATAAACTCTCAGGAATAGATAAATAATAACAAAAAAATTGTAAAGTGGAGAAAGCTAGAGCGCGCGAATGCACTCAAGCAAACACAAACAGCACAGCACGATGCGTATTTCTTTTTTAAATTGACAAAATAAATCAAAAATAAATCAAAAATAAGTGGAAAAGGCGAGAGTGCGCGAGCACACAGGAGCAAAGACAAGCAGCGCAGCTTGATGCGTAGTAAAAAAATAATACATAGACAACTGGTCGACCTCATTAGAAATAAAAACCCAAAAGATTAGATAGACAAACAAACAAACACATAAATGTGGAGATGGGTAGTGCGTGCAGGAGCAAAGGTAAACAGCAGACAGACCTGAATCCTTATCTTTACAAGGTCGACCTCAGAACTTTGTTCAGTTTGTCTCGGTGACGGATAATGGAAGTAAGGGCAGGCAACTGGTCGACTTCATTTAAATAAACAAATAAAAAATAAGATAAACTCTCAGGAATAGATAAATAATAACAAAAAAATTGTAAAGTGGAGAAAGCGAGGGCGCGTGAATGCACTCAAGCAAACACAAAGAGCACAGCACGATGCGTATTTTTTTTAAAATTGACAAAATAAATCAAAAATAAATCAAAAATAAAAATAAGTGGAGAAGGCGAGAGTGCGCGAGCACACAGGAGCAAAGACAAGCACCGCAGCTTGATGCGTAGTAAAAAAAATAATAAATAGACAACTGGTCGACCTCATTAGAAATAAAAACCCAAAAGATTAGATAGACAAACAAACAAACACATAAATGTGGAGATGGGCAGTGCGCGCAGGAGCAAAGGTAAACAGCAGACAGACCTGAATCCTTATCTTTACAAGGTCGACCTCAGAACTTTGTTCAGTTTGTCTCGGTGACGGATAATGGAAGGAAGGGCAGGCAACTAGTCGACTTCATTTAAATAAACAAATAAAAAATAAGATAAACTCTCAGGAATAGATAAATAATAACAAAAAAATTGTAACGTGGAGAAAGCGAGAGCGCGCGAATGAACTCAGGCAAACACAAACAGAACAGCACGATGCGTATTTTTTTTTAAAATTGACAAAATAAATCAAAAATAAATCAAAAATAAAAATAAGTGGAAAAGGCGAGAGTGCGCAAGCACACAGGAGCAAAGACAAGCAGCGCAGCTTGATGCGTAGTAAAAAAAATAATAAATAGACAACTGGTCGACCTCATTAGAAATAAAAACCCAAAAGATTAGATAGACAAACAAACAAACACATAAATGTGGAGAGAAGGGCAGTGCGGGCAGGAGCAAAGGTAAACAGCAGACAGACCTGAATCCTTATCTTTACAAGGTCGACCTCAGAACTTTGTTCAGTTTGTCTCGGTGATGGATAATGGAAGGAAGGGCAGGCAACTGGTCGACTTCATTTAAATAATCAAATAAAAAATAAGATAAACTCTCAGGAATAGATAAATAATAACAAAAAAATTCAAAAGTGGAGAAAGCGAGAGCGCGCGAATGCCCTCAAGTAAACACAAACAGCACAGCACGATGCGTTTTTTTTTTTTAAATTGACAAAATAAATCAAAAATAAATCAAAGGGCTGGGGATATAGCCTAGTGGCAAGAGTGCCTGCCTCGGATACACGAGGCCCTAGGTTCGATTCCCCAGCACCACATATACAGAAAACGGCCAGAAGCGGCGCTGTGGCTCAAGTGGCAGAGTGCTAGCCTTGAGCGGGAAGAAGCCAGGGACAGTGCTCAGGCCCTCAGTCCAAGGCCCAGGACTGGCCAAAAAAATCAATAAATAAAAAAAAAATTAAATCAAAAATAAAAATAAGTGGAAAAGGCGAGAGTGCGCGAGCACAGAGGAGCAAAGACAAGCAGCGCAGCTTGATGCGTAGTAAAAAAAATAATAAATAGAAAACTGGTCGACCTCATTAGAAATAAAAATCCAAAAGATTAGATAGACAAACAAATAAACACATAAATGTGGAGAGAAGGTCAGTGCGCGCAGGAGCAAAGGTAAACAGCAGACAGACCTGAATCCTTATCTTTACAAGGTCGACCTCAGAACTTTGTTCAGTTTGTCTCGGTGACGGATAATGGAAGGAAGGGCAGGCAACTGGTCGACTTCATTTAAATAAACAAAAAAAATAATATAAACTCTCAGGAATAGATAAATAATAACAAAAAATTGTAAAGTGGAGAAAGCTAGAGCGTGCGAATGCACTCAAGCAAACACAAACAGCACAGCACGATGCGTATTTTTTTTTAAATTGACAAAATAAATCAAAAACAAATCAAAAATAAAAATAAGTGGAAACGGCGAGAGTGTGCGAGCACACAGGAGCAAAGACAAACAGCGCAGCTTGATGCATAGTAAAAAAAATAATAAGTAGACAACTGGTCGACCTCATTAGAAATAAAAACCCAAAAGATTAGATAGACAAACAAACAAACACATAAATGTGGAGAGAAGGGCAGTGTGCGCAGGAGCAAAGGTAAACAGCAGACAGACCTGAATCCTTATCTTTACAAGGTCGACCTCAGAACTTTGTTCAGTTTGTCTCGGTGACGGATAATGGAAGGAAGGGCAGGCAACTGGTCGACTTCATTTAAATAAACAAATAAAAAATAAGATAAACTCTCAGGAATAGATAAATAATAACAAAAAAATTGTAAAGTGGAGAAATCGAGAGCGCGCGAATGCACTCAAGCAAACACAAACAGCACAGCACGATGCGTATTTTTTTTTAATTGACAAAATAAATCAAAAATAAATCAAAAATGAAAATAAGTGGAAAAGGCGAGAGTGCGCGAGCACACAGGAGCAAAGACAAGCAGCGCAGCTTGATGCGTAGTAAAAAAAATAATAAATAGACAACTGGTCGACCTCATTAGAAATAAAAACCCAAAAGATTAGATAGACAAACAAACAAACACATAAATATGGAGAGAAGGGCAGTGCGCGCAGGAGCAAAGGTAAACAGCAGACAGACCTGAATCCTTATCTTTACAAGGTCGACCTCAGAACTTTGTTCAGTTTGTCTCGGTGACGGATAATGGAAGGAAGGGCAGGCAACTGGTCGACTTCATTTAAATAAACAAATAAAAAATAAGATAAAATCTCAGGAATAGATAAATAATAACAAAAAAATTGTAAAGTGGAGAAATCGAGAGCGCGCGAATGCACTCAAGCAAACACAAACAGCACAGCACGATGCGTATTTTTTTAAATTGACAAAATAAATCAAAAATAAATCAAAAATGAAAATAAGTGGAAAAGGCGAGAGTGCGCGAGCACACAGGAGCAAAGACAAGCAGCGCAGCTTGATGCGTAGTAAAAAAAATAATAAATAGACAACTGGTCGACCTCATTAGAAATAAAAACCCAAAAGATTAGATAGACAAACAAACAAACACATAAATGTGGAGAGAAGGGCAGTGCGCGCAGGAGCAAAGGTAAACAGCAGACAGACCTGAATCCTTATCTTTACAAGGTCGACCTCAGAACTTTGTTCAGTTTGTCTCGGTGACGGATAATGGAAGGAAGGGCAGGCAACTGGTCGACTTCATTTAAATAAAGAAATAAAAAATAAGATAAACACTCAGGACTAGATAAATAATAACAAAAAAATTGTAAAGTGGAGAAAGCCAGAGCGCGCGAATGCACTCTAGCAAACACAAACAGCACAGCACGATGCGTATTTTTTTTAAATTGACAAAATAAATCAAAAATAAAAATAAGAGGAAAAGGCGAGAGTGTGCGAGCACACAGGAGCAAAGACAAGCAGCGCAGCTTGATGCGTAGTAAAAAAAATAGTAAATAGACAACTGGTCGACCTCATTAGAAATAAAAACCCAAAAGATTAGATAGACAAACAAACAAACACATAAATGTGGAGAGAAGGGCAGTGCGCGCAGGAGCAAAGGTAAACAGCAGACAGACCTGAATCCTTATCTTTACAAGGTCGACCTCAGAACTTTGTTCAGTTTGTCTCGGTGACGGATAATGGAAGGAAGGGCAGGCAACTGGTCGACTTCATTTAAATAAACAAATAAAAAATAAGATAAACTCTCAGGAATAGATAAATAATAACAAAAAAATTGTAAAGTGGAGAAAGCGAGAGCGCGCGAATGCACTCAAGCAAACACAAACAGCGCAGCACGATGCGTATTTTTTTTTAAAATTGACAAAATAAATCAAAAATAAATAAAAAATAAAAATAAGTGGAAAAGGCGAGAGTGCGCGAGCACACAGGAGCAAAGACAAGCAGCGCAGCTTGATGCGTAGTAAAAAAAATAATAAATAGACAACTGGTCGACCTCATTAGAAATAAAAACCCAAAAGATTAGATAGACAAACAAACAAACACATAAATGTGGAGAGAAGGGCAGTGCGCGCAGGAGCAAAGGTAAACAGCAGACAGACCTGAATCCTTATCTTTACAAGGTCAACCTCAGAACTTTGTTCAGTTTGTCTCGGTGACGGATAATGGAAGGAAGGGCAGGCAACTGGTCGACTTCATTTAAATAAACAAATAAAAAATAAGATAAACTCTCAGGAATAGATAAATAATAACCAAAAAATTGTAAAGTGGAGAAAGCGAGAGCGCGCGAATGCACTCAAGCAAACACAAACAGCACAGCACGATGTGTATTTTTTTTCAAATTGACAAAATAAATCAAAAATAAATCAAGAATCAAAATAAGTGGAAAAGGCGAGAGTGCGCGAGCACACAGGAGCAAAGACAAGCAGCGCAGCTTGATGCGTAGTAAAAAAAATAATAAATAGACAACTGGTCGACCTCATTAGAAATAAAAACCCAAAAGATTAGATAGACAAACAAACAAACACATAAATGTGGAGAGAAGGGCAGTGCGCGCAGGATCAAAGGTAAACAGCAGACAGCCCTGAATCCTTATCTTTACAAGGTCGACCTCAGAAGTTTGTTCAGTTTGTCTCGGTGACGGATAATGGAAGGAAGGGCAGGCAACTGGTCGACTTCATTTAAATAAACAAATAAAAAATAAGATAAACTCTCAGGAATAGATAAATAATAACAAAAAAATTGTAAAGTGGAGAAAGCGAGAGCGCGCGAATGCACTCAAGCAAACACAAACAGCACAGCACGATGCGTATTTTTTTTTTAATTGACAAAATAAATCAAAAATAAAGCAAAAATAAAAATAAGTGGAAAAGGCGAGAGTGCGCGAGCACACAGGAGCAAAGACAAGCAGCGCAGCTTGATGCGTAGTAAAAAAAATAATAAATAGACAACTGGTCGACCTCATTAGAAATAAAAACCCAAAAGATTAGATAGACAAACAAAAAAACACATAAATGTGGAGAGAAGGGCAGTGCGCGCAGGAGCAAAGGTAAACAGCAGACAGACCTGAATCCTTATCTTTACAAGGTCGACCTCAGAACTTTGTTCAGTTTGTCTCGGTGACGGATAATGGAAGGAAGGGCAGGCAACTGGTCGACTTCATTTAAATAAACAAATAAAAAATAAGATAAACTCTCAGGAATAGATAAATAATAACAAAAAAATTGTAAAGTGGAGAAAGCGAGAGCGCGCGAATGCACTCAAGCAAACACAAACAGCACAGCACGATGCGTATTTTTTTTTAAATTGACAAAATAAATCAAAAATAAATCAAAAATCAAAATAAGTGGAAAAGGCGAGAGTGCGCGAGCACACAGGAGCAAAGACAAGCAGCGCAGCTTGATGCGTAGTAAAAAAAATAATAAATAGGCAACTGGTCGACCTCATTAGAAATAAAAACCCAAAAGATTAGATAGACAAACAAACAAACACATAAATGTGGAGAGAAGGGCAGTGCGCGCTGGAGCAAAGGTAAACAGCAGACAGACCTGAATCCTTATCTTTACAAGGTCGACCTCAGAACTTTGTTCAGTTTGTCTCGGTGACGGATAATGGAAGGAAGGGCAGGCAACTGGTCGACTTCATTTAAATAAACAAATAAAAAATAAGATAAACTCTCAGGAATAGATAAATAATAACAAAAAAATTGTAAAGTGGAGAAAGCGAGAGCGCGCGAATGCACTCAAGCAAACACAAACAGCACAGCACGATGCGTATTTTTTTTTAAATTGACAAAATAAATCAAAACTAAATCAAAAATAAAAATAAGTGGAAAAAGCAAGAGTGCGCGAGCACACAGGAGCAAAGACAAGCATCGCAGCTTGATGCGTAGTAAAAAAAATAATAAATAGACAACTGGTCGACCTCATTAGAAATAAAAACCCAAAAGATTAGATAGACAAACAAACAAACACATAAATGTGGAGAGAAGGGCAGTGCGCGCAGGAGCAAAGGTAAACAGCAGACAGACCTGAATCCTTATCTTTACGAGGTCGACCTCAGAACTTTGTTCAGTTTGTCTCCGTGACGGATAATGGAAGGAAGGGCAGGCAACTGGTCGACTTCATTTAAATAAACAAATAAAAAATAAGATAAACTCTCAGGAATAGATAAATAATAACAAAAAAATTGTAAAGTGGAGAAAGCGAGAGCACGCGAATGCACTCAAGCAAACACAAACAGCACAGCACGATGCGTATTTTTTTTTTAAATTGACAAAATAAATCAAAAATTAAAATAAGTGGAAAAGGCGAGAGTGCGCGAGCAAACAGGAGCAAAGACAAGCAGCGCAGCTTGATGCGTAGTAAAAAAAATAATAAATAGACAACTGGTCGACCTCATTAGAAATAAAAACCCAAAAGATTAGATAGACAAACAAACAAACACATAAATGTGGAGAGAAGGGCAGTGCGCGCAGGAGCAAAGGTAAACAGCAGACAGACCTGAATCCTTATCTTTACAAGGTCGACCTCAGAACTTTGTTCAGTTTGTCTCGGTGACGGATAATGGAAGGCAGGGCAGGCAACTGGTCGACTTCATTTAAATAAACAAATAAAAAATAAGATAAACTCTCAGGAATAGATAAATAATAACAAAAAAATTGTAAAGTGGAGAAAGCTAGAGCGCGCGAATGCACTCAAGCAAACACAAACAGCACAGCACGATGCGTATTTCTTTTTTAAATTGACAAAATAAATCAAAAATAAATCAAAAATAAGTGGAAAAGGCGAGAGTGCGCGAGCACACAGGAGCAAAGACAAGCAGCGCAGCTTGATGCGTAGTAAAAAAATAATACATAGACAACTGGTCGACCTCATTAGAAATAAAAACCCAAAAGATTAGATAGACAAACAAACAAACACATAAATGTGGAGATGGGTAGTGCGTGCAGGAGCAAAGGTAAACAGCAGACAGACCTGAATCCTTATCTTTACAAGGTCGACCTCAGAACTTTGTTCAGTTTGTCTCGGTGACGGATAATGGAAGTAAGGGCAGGCAACTGGTCGACTACATTTAAATAAACAAATAAAAAATAAGATAAACTCTCAGGAATAGATAAATAATAACAAAAAAATTGTAAAGTGGAGAAAGCGAGAGCGCGTGAATGCACTCAAGCAAACACAAAGAGCACAGCACGATGCGTATTTTTTTTAAAATTGACAAAATAAATCAAAAATAAATCAAAAATAAAAATAAGTGGAGAAGGCGAGAGTGCGCGAGCACACAGGAGCAAAGACAAGCACCGCAGCTTGATGCGTAGTAAAAAAAATAATAAATAGACAACTGGTCGACCTCATTAGAAATAAAAACCCAAAAGATTCGATAGACAAACAAACAAACACATAAATGTGGAGATGGGCAGTGCGCGCAGGAGCAAAGGTAAACAGCAGACAGACCTGAATCCTTATCTTTACAAGGTCGACCTCAGAACTTTGTTCAGTTTGTCTCGGTGACGGATAATGGAAGGAAGGGCAGGCAACTGGTCGACTTCATTTAAATAAACAAATAAAAAATAAGATAAAATCTCAGGAATAGATAAATAATAACAAAAAAATTGTAAAGTGGAGAAATCGAGAGCGCGCGAATGCACTCAAGCAAACACAAACAGCACAGCACGATGCGTATTTTTTTAAATTGACAAAATAAATCAAAAATAAATCAAAAATGAAAATAAGTGGAAAAGGCGAGAGTGCGCGAGCACACAGGAGCAAAGACAAGCAGCGCAGCTTGATGCGTAGTAAAAAAAATAATAAATAGACAACTGGTCGACCTCATTAGAAATAAAAACCCAAAAGATTAGATAGACAAACAAACAAACACATAAATGTGGAGAGAAGGGCAGTGCGCGCAGGAGCAAAGGTAAACAGCAGACAGACCTGAATCCTTATCTTTACAAGGTCGACCTCAGAACTTTGTTCAGTTTGTCTCGGTGACGGATAATGGAAGGAAGGGCAGGCAACTGGTCGACTTCATTTAAATAAAGAAATAAAAAATAAGATAAACTCTCAGGACTAGATAAATAATAACAAAAAAATTGTAAAGTGGAGAAAGCCAGAGCGCGCGAATGCACTCTAGCAAACACAAACAGCACAGCACGATGCGTATTTTTTTTAAATTGACAAAATAAATCAAAAATAAAAATAAGAGGAAAAGGCGAGAGTGTGCGAGCACACAGGAGCAAAGACAAGCAGCGCAGCTTGATGCGTAGTAAAAAAAATAGTAAATAGACAACTGGTCGACCTCATTAGAAATAAAAACCCAAAAGATTAGATAGACAAACAAACAAACACATAAATGTGGAGAGAAGGGCAGTGCGCGCAGGAGCAAAGGTAAACAGCAGACAGACCTGAATCCTTATCTTTACAAGGTCGACCTCAGAACTTTGTTCAGTTTGTCTCGGTGACGGATAATGGAAGGAAGGGCAGGCAACTGGTCGACTTCATTTAAATAAACAAATAAAAAATAAGATAAACTCTCAGGAATAGATAAATAATAACAAAAAAATTGTAAAGTGGAGAAAGCGAGAGCGCGCGAATGCACTCAAGCAAACACAAACAGCGCAGCACGATGCGTATTTTTTTTTAAAATTGACAAAATAAATCAAAAATAAATAAAAAATAAAAATAAGTGGAAAAGGCGAGAGTGCGCGAGCACACAGGAGCAAAGACAAGCAGCGCAGCTTGATGCGTAGTAAAAAAAATAATAAATAGACAACTGGTCGACCTCATTAGAAATAAAAACCCAAAAGATTAGATAGACAAACAAACAAACACATAAATGTGGAGAGAAGGGCAGTGCGCGCAGGAGCAAAGGTAAACAGCAGACAGACCTGAATCCTTATCTTTACAAGGTCAACCTCAGAACTTTGTTCAGTTTGTCTCGGTGACGGATAATGGAAGGAAGGGCAGGCAACTGGTCGACTTCATTTAAATAAACAAATAAAAAATAAGATAAACTCTCAGGAATAGATAAATAATAACCAAAAAATTGTAAAGTGGAGAAAGCGAGAGCGCGCGAATGCACTCAAGCAAACACAAACAGCACAGCACGATGTGTATTTTTTTTCAAATTGACAAAATAAATCAAAAATAAATCAAGAATCAAAATAAGTGGAAAAGGCGAGAGTGCGCGAGCACACAGGAGCAAAGACAAGCAGCGCAGCTTGATGCGTAGTAAAAAAAATAATAAATAGACAACTGGTCGACCTCATTAGAAATAAAAACCCAAAAGATTAGATAGACAAACAAACAAACACATAAATGTGGAGAGAAGGGCAGTGCGCGCAGGATCAAAGGTAAACAGCAGACAGCCCTGAATCCTTATCTTTACAAGGTCGACCTCAGAAGTTTGTTCAGTTTGTCTCGGTGACGGATAATGGAAGGAAGGGCAGGCAACTGGTCGACTTCATTTAAATAAACAAATAAAAAATAAGATAAACTCTCAGGAATAGATAAATAATAACAAAAAAATTGTAAAGTGGAGAAAGCGAGAGCGCGCGAATGCACTCAAGCAAACACAAACAGCACAGCACGATGCGTATTTTTTTTTTAATTGACAAAATAAATCAAAAATAAAGCAAAAATAAAAATAAGTGGAAAAGGCGAGAGTGCGCAGGCACACAGGAGCAAAGACAAGCAGCGCAGCTTGATGCGTAGTAAAAAAAATAATAAATAGACAACTGGTCGACCTCATTAGAAATAAAAACCCAAAAGATTAGATAGACAAACAAAAAAACACATAAATGTGGAGAGAAGGGCAGTGCGCGCAGGAGCAAAGGTAAACAGCAGACAGACCTGAATCCTTATCTTTACAAGGTCGACCTCAGAACTTTGTTCAGTTTGTCTCGGTGACGGATAATGGAAGGAAGGGCAGGCAACTGGTCGACTTCATTTAAATAAACAAATAAAAAATAAGATAAACTCTCAGGAATAGATAAATAATAACAAAAAAATTGTAAAGTGGAGAAAGCGAGAGCGCGCGAATGCACTCAAGCAAACACAAACAGCACAGCACGATGCGTATTTTTTTTAAAATTGACAAAATAAATCAAAAATAAATCAAAAATCAAAATAAGTGGAAAAGGCGAGAGTGCGCGAGCACACAGGAGCAAAGACAAGGAGCGCAGCTTGATGCATAGTAAAAAAAATAATAAATAGGCAACTGGTCGACCTCATTAGAAATAAAAACCCAAAAGATTAGATAGACAAACAAACAAACACATAAATGTGGAGAGAAGGGCAGTGCGCGCTGGAGCAAAGGTAAACAGCAGACAGACCTGAATCCTTATCTTTACAAGGTCGACCTCAGAACTTTGTTCAGTTTGTCTCGGTGACGGATAATGGAAGGAAGGGCAGGCAACTGGTCGACTTCATTTAAATAAACAAATAAAAAATAAGATAAACTCTCAGGAATAGATAAATAATAACAAAAAAATTGTAAAGTGGAGAAAGCGAGAGCGCGCGAATGCACTCAAGCAAACACAAACAGCACAGCACGATGCGTATTTTTTTTTAAATTGACAAAATAAATCAAAACTAAATCAAAAATAAAAATAAGTGGAAAAAGCAAGAGTGCGCGAGCACACAGGAGCAAAGACAAGCAGCACAGCTTGATGCGTAGTAAAAAAAATAATAAATAGACAACTTGTCGACCTCATTAGAAATAAAAACCCAAAAGATTAGATAGACAAACAAACAAAAACATAAATGTGGAGAGAAGGGCAGTGCGCGCAGGAGCAAAGGTAAACAGCAGAGAGACCTGAATCCTTATCTTTACAAGGTCGACCTCAGAACTTTGTTCAGTTTGTCTCGGTGAGGGACAATGGAAGGAAGGGCAGGCAACTGGTCGACTTCATTTAAATAAACAAACTAAAAATAAGATAAACTCTCAGGAATAGATAAATAATAACAAAAAAATTGTAAGGTGGAGAAAGCGAGAGCGCGCGAATGCACTCAAGCAAACACAAACAGCACAGCACGATGCGTATTTTTTTTTTAAATTGACAAAATGAATCAAAAATAAATCAAAAATAAAAATAAGTGGGAAAGGCGAGAGTGCGCGAGCACACAGGAGCAAAGACAAGCAGCGCAGCTTGATGCGTAGTAAAAAAAATAATAAATAGACAACTGGTCGACCTCATTAGAAATAAAAACCCAAAAGATTAGATAGACAAACAAACAAACACATAAATGTGGAGAGAATGCCAGTGCGCGCAGGAGCAAAGGTAAACAGCAGACAGACCTGAATCCTTATCTTTACAAGGTCGACCTCAGAACTTGTTCAGTTTGTCTCGGTGACGGATAAAGGAAGGAAGGTCAGGCAACTGGTCGACTTCATTTAAATAAACAAATAAAAAATAAGATAAACTCTCAGGAATAGATAAATAATAACAAAAAAATTGTAAAGTGGAGAAAGCGAGAGCGCGCGAATGCACTCAAGCAAACACAAACAGCACAGCACGATGCGTATTTTTTTTTAAATTGACAAAATAAATCAAAAATAAAAATAAGTGGAAAAGGCGAGAGTGCGCGAGCACACAGGAGCAAAGACAAGCAGCGCAGCTTGATGCGTAGTAAAAAAAATAATAAATAGACAACTGGTCGACCTCATTAGAAATAAAAACCCAAAAGATTAGATAGACAAACAAACAAACACAAAAATGTGGAGAGAAGGGCAGTGCGCGCAGGAGCAAAGGTAAACAGCAGACAGACCTGAATCCTTATCTTTACAAGGTCGACCTCAGAACTTTGTTCAGTTTGTCTCGGTGACGGATAATGGAAGGAAGGGCAGGCAACTGGTCTACTTCATTTAAATAAACAAATAAAAAATAAGATAAACTCTCAGGAATAGATAAATAATAACAAAAAATTGTAAAGTGGAGAAAGCGAGAGCGCGCGAATGCACTCAAGCAAACACAAACAGCACAGCACGATGCGTATTTTTTTTTAAATTGACAAAATAAATCAAAAATAAATCACAAATAAAAATAAGTGGAAAAGGCGAGAGTGCGCGAGCACACAGGAGCAAAGACAAGCAGCGCAGCTTGATGCGTAGTAAAAAAAATAATAAATAGACAACTGGTCGACCTCATTAGAAATAAAAACCCAAAAGTTTAGATAGACAAACAAACACATAAATGTGGAGAGAAGGGCAGTGCGCGCAGGAGCAAAGGTAAACAGCAGACAGACCTGAATCCTTATCTTTACAAGGTCGACCTCACAACTTTGTTCAGTTTGTCTAGGTGACGGATAATGGAAGGAAGGGCAGGCAACTGGTCGACTTCATTTAAATAAACAAATAAAAAATAAGATAAACTCTCAGGAATAGATAAATAATAACAAAAAAATTGTAAAGTGGAGAAAGCGAGAGCGCGCGAATGCACTCAAGCAAACACAAACAGCACAGCACGATGCGTATTTTTTTTTGAAATTGACAAAATAAATCAAAAATAAAAATAAGTGGAAAAGGCGAGAGTGCGCGAGCACACAGGAGCAAAGACAAGCAGCGCAGCTTGATGCATAGTAAAAAAAAATAATAAATAGACAACTGGTCGACCTCATTAGAAATAAAAACCCAAAAGATTAGATAGACAAACAAACAAACACATAAATGTGGAGAGAAGGGCAGTGCGCGCAGGAGCAAAGGTAAACAGCAGACAGACCTGAATCCTTATCTTTACAAGGTCGACCTCAGAACTTTGTTCAGTTTGTCTCGGTGACGGATAATGGAAGGAAGGGCAGGCAACTGGTCGACTTCATTTAAATAAACAAATAAAAAATAAGATAAACTCTCAGGAATAGATAAATAATAACAAAAAAATTGTAAAGTGGAGAAAGCGAGAGCGCGCGAATGCACTCAAGCAAACACAAACAGCACAGTACGATGCGTATTTTTTTTTAAAATTGACAAAATAAATAAAAAATGAATCAAAAATAAAAATAAGTGGAAAAGGCGAGAGTGCGCGAGCACACAGGAGCAAAGACAAGCAGCGCAGCTTGATGCGTAGTAAAAAAAATAATAAATAGACAACTGGTCGACCTCATTAGAAATAAAAACCCAAAAGATTAGATAGACAAACAAACAAATACATAAATGTGGAGAGAAGGGCAGTGCGCGCAGGAGCAAAGGTAAACAGCAGAGAGACCTGAATCCTTATCTTTACAAGGTCGACCTCAGAACTTTGTTCAGTTTGTCTCGGTGACGGACAATGGAAGGAAGGGCAGGCAACTGGGTCGACTTCATTAAATAAACAAATAAATAATAAGATAAACTCTCAGGAATAGATAAATAATAACAAAAAAATTGTAAAGTGGAGAAAGCGAGAGAGCGCGAATGCACTCAAGCCAAACACAAACAGCATAGCACGATGCGTATTTTTTTTAAATTGACAAATAAATCAAAAATAAATCAAAAATAAAAATAAGTGGGAAAGGCGAGAGAGCGCGAGCACACAGGAGCAAAGACAAGCAGCGCAGCTTGATGCGTAGTAAAAAAAATAATAAATAGACAACTGGTCGACCTCATTAGAAATAAAAACCCAAAAGATTAGAAGACAAACAAACAAACACATAAATGTGGAGAGAAGGGCAGTGCGCGCAGGAGCAAAGGTAAACAGCAGGACAGACCTGAATCCTTATCTTTACAAGGTCGACCTCAGAACTTTGTTCAGTTTGTCTCGGTGACGGATAATGGAAGGAAGGGCAGGCAAACTGGTCGACTTCATTTAAATAAACAAATAAAAAATAAGATAAACTCTCAGGAATAGATAAATAATAACAAAAAAATTGTAAAGTGGAGAAAGCGAGAGCGCGCGAATGCACTCAAGCAAACACAAACAGCACAGTACGATGCGTATTTTTTTGAAATTGACAAAATAAATTCAAAAATAAATCAAAAATAAAAATAAGTGGAAAAGGCGAGAGTGCGCGAGCACACAGGAGCAAAGACAAGCAGCGCAGCTTGATGCGTAGTAAAAAAAATAATAAATAGACAACTGGTCGACCTCATTAGAAATAAAAAACCCAAAAGATTTGATAGACAAACAAACAAACACATAAATGTGGAGAGAAGGGCAGTGCGCGCAGGAGCAAAGGTAAACAGCAGACAGACCTGAATCCTTATCTTTACAAGGTCGACCTCACAACTTTGTTCAGTTTGTCTCGGTGACGGATAAAGGAAGGAAGGGCAGGCAACTGGACGACTTCATTTAAATAAACAAATAAAAAATAAGATAAACACTCAGGAATAGATAAATAATAACAAATAAAATTTGCAAAGT